>NC_134837.1:67746711-68046711 GCF_004210375.1 Tachypleus tridentatus | reverse complement strand
TACTCTGGAAACTTTCTATTCCATTGACATTAATTTCACACTAAGATCGAGGAAACCAGTTCTACACAACAAACATACCTTACGAGGATGGAGTAGGCTTGTTTGAACACACCTTCATAAGTCTGTTTAAGGTTTTAGAGATTTGTTCTTTCTCATGACACTTAGTCACTTAAGGAAGAACCGTCAAGCGGCAAAACGATACTAAGTGATTCAATTTTTATTTGGCATCGTAGTGAAACATCATAGAAATGTTGAGATAGATTAATTGCTTTCCTTAATTCAATTAATTTACGCCTATGACTCGTGTAATAAGACAAGTTACTGAAGGAAAACTTCCAGTAATACTGAGGAATAAAGGCAGTAAACCAAGAATTTCACAAAGTGAAATAGAATAAATCAGTGTTTGTAGATCAAAATTGAGTGATCCAGAAGTCGGTTGTCTTAGGTTGGATACGTTTACAGAATATGTTTAGAAACATTTTCTCACAACACAGAGCAGTGAAGACAGGAAATTCAAATGACTTCTACAAATACTTAATAACATGTTATAAAAAATATTTGTAAAATAAACAGATTTCCTCAATCTTACTACTACAAGACTTCTGTATAGTCGTCTATCTCCTGATGTGTTTTTAGTTTTGGTATTTACTGTTTATTACAGCCCCATGTTATACAAACGAGAAATACTGTCAGTGATACAGAATTTTCATATTTAAAATATTTAACACAAATACAAAGATAGTAACAAATATAGATGTGGAGGATTTATATAAATAATAACCAAAACTAATGTTTAACGTAAATGACCACATTGATACAAAGACAATAAAAAATATAGATCTCGTTGTTCTATACCAGAAATAACCAAAGGTTATTTTCAACTTGCAGGACCACATTAATATAAATATAGAGAAATTACGAAATATAGATTTGGCAAGTCAGTACAAGAAATAACCGAAACTAATGTTCTTAATGCTGTAATAAATGTAGATGTGGAGTATCTACACAATAAATAACCAAAAGTTATATTTATTTTACAGAATTATAGAGTTGGTGGTTGTATTCGAGAAATAACCGAAAGTAACGTATAACCTATAGGACAATATTAATATAAATACAGTAAGAAATATAGACCTAGTGGATCTATGCAATAAATAAACGAAAATAATATTTAACAAACACATTAACAGAAATACACAGAAAGTAAGAAATACAGGTGAGGTGGTTTTATACAATAAATAACAAAGTTTTGTTTGTTTTTTAATTTAGCGCAAAGCTACTCGAAGGCTATCTTCGCTAGCCGTTCCTAATTTAGCAGTGTAAGACTAGAGGGAAGGCAGCTAGTCATCACCACTCACCGCCAACTCCTGGGCTACTCTTTTACCAACGAATAGTGGGATTGACCGTCACATTATAACGCCCTTACGGCTGAATGGGCGAGCATATTTG
Organism: Tachypleus tridentatus; assembly: GCF_004210375.1. Classification (NCBI taxonomy): domain Eukaryota; kingdom Metazoa; phylum Arthropoda; class Merostomata; order Xiphosura; family Limulidae; genus Tachypleus; species Tachypleus tridentatus. Next base: position 68,045,262 of record NC_134837.1, on the reverse strand, counting down.
GTGCGACTGGGATTCGAACCCGTGACCCTCAGATGACGAGTCGAACGCCTTAACCCACCTGGCCATGGCGGGCCAAAATAACAATCTAACATATAACTTACAGAACAACATTAATAGAAATACACAGAAAGTAATAAATAGAGATGCGGTGGTTTTATACACTGAATAACAAAGTAATGTCCAACTTACAGAACAACATTAATAGAAATAAACAAACAGTAAGAAATATGTGGACATATAAAATAAATATTGGTAAGTAATGTGTAACTCACAGGATAACATTAAGTGATAACACAGACTCTAGGAACTATAGATATATACGATAAATATTTGAAAGCGTTATTTAACTTACCGACAGGTTTTCTTATAATTAATGCTCTGTCTGAAATAATTTTTATTTTTTGGAAAATATTGTAAAAATAAAATGAAACTAAACAGGTGAAGGACAGACAGAGAACCTTTCCATTGGTATGGTTTCTTTGAAGTTTCAGCTAATTAAAACTGTGTGCTGTTCTGTTTGTTGAAAATTACTGATGATAAACAAACACCAGAGGATGTTGCTGACGAACAAATAACTTCATTGATGAGATATTAAGAACGAAATTAAGGTAATTCTTAAACTAAAAATAACCATTTTGTATACATACAGATATTATAATATATTGCAAACATGTTAGATATTACATGTCTTTTTTTTTTTTTTTTTGGGTTGGAATATTTTCGTTATTATTTTAATTTGATCTTGATTTGAGTATTAGAAATTAAGTGGAAGTAAGAGAAAACCCTGTGATAAATTAAACTTTAAACCCGCAGTAAGATTTCTTGATTATTTGAAATGTGATTTTAAATAGAGGAAATAAATGCATTCTTTACAGACAGAAAACTCTTGATTCCAGTTGTAGAATATTTTGAATTACCAAAACCTATTCAATTAAGGAGCAGATAATTTTGATAAGTAAAGCCTAACTCTGCTTTACAACAAGGTAATTCAGAGTAAGAATTGACTTTTTTGGAATCATTTCTAAGTTTCACTAGGTTTTCCAGAATGTTATGTAATTAACAGAAAAGATAAACCAACCTCACAGTGAAAAATGGGCACGTCCGTCGTCAAACCTAAGCTTCTTTCTGATATATTTTAAGAACAGGATTGGTGCATCTCAACAATGGACATATTTGGCTCAACTCACATAGAACTTAACTAAATAAATACATAACGCACTGAAAAGTTGTACGAATAAAAATATATCCACATAATAAGTTAGAGGATGTTTTAGCTTGTGATATCAGTACGTCACATCTCCATAATATCTTAAGCCATTACTGGTGATTTGTAACTTGGAATTTAATTTTATATCCAAATTAAAACCTCAACTCGACACAGGTTGATTATAATCATAGAGCCAAGTTGATTTAAAAGAGTAACACAAACTGTTGTTTATAAATATAAGTGTCTCGAGGTGAAGTCATCATATCATTAAATACAAAATAAAACTGACAAGGATTCAATGAATGTATAAGATAATGGGTATAAGAACACTTAAAGTAGATCTGAAATATGAAAAGAAATAAATTACAGAATAGCCGTTTTTTGTAATAAAGCTAATATACTCATGTTCACAAATACGTCAGTTTCACTTACTTTTTCCTTTCGTCAATAATATCGATATTTTTGTGACATATCTATCGTGATATTTATGTTTGAAACTGTGAATGTTGTTATGTAAGGGTAATTAAAAGATGGATTTGTAACTCTAGAGACTGAAGTCAACAGTGGCTGAACAAAATGGTGGTTTTACTGGTAGACAGTAAGAATGTCTAGAAAACTGACAGTCCAGTGTTAAAATTTCAACATTATGAGCAAGTAGAACCATTATATTTTCAAACACCAGAAGATTGCTGTATCATTCCAGATTGATGGCCAAACTCAATGTGGTTTCTTCTATTTTGACCTAGTCAGAACTGCAACAGCTTGTGCTTTTCCTGTATTAATACAGGTTAAAAACAATTTATTCTGTAATGCCCTACCAGTACACATTTGAACCAAACATCCACCCTTCTGCTCAGAATGAGCCTTCGTGGTATGATAACAGCCATTGTCTATTATAACATTGTGTAATGTGTTCACATCAATCCATGATGTCAGAAAGTGGACTTTGGTATAATACTCATGGGCTCATCTTCTAAGATCTTGTTTGACAATAAAAATACATACATTGATTCCAATTTTCTTTTAGGCCTTCCATGCGATCAAATTTTCTCGAAGATCATACATTCAAGCTTTTATCTCAGCCCAGAAGATGACTGTTTTTCACTAGACTGGATGAACTATGTAATTACATCCCAATTGCAGAATTACTCCTGTTCCAGCTATTTCACAGTATATTAAGCAAAGAACCATCGAAACTCAATATAATTCATTAGCTTGCTCCTGGATATATGCGTTCCAGAATCACTTCCAGCAATATGACATTATCCTCTCGAGTGGAAACTTTGAAGGTAACGAGTCTATCTCTATTCTTGGGTTCGTGGTTGTATGTAGTTTGTCAGCTATAAGGTTCCTATACAGCATTTTGAGTAACATATTATATTTCCATTATATCTCAATATAGATGGTAGTCTAATCAATACAAGTATAATGTGAGGATAATATACGTTGATCAACGTTTTATTAGATTATATAGACTAAATTGGTTTGGTTTATTTTGGTTAGTCGTATAAATTTGTAAAATTTTTATATGTACTACCCGTCCCTAATTTTGAACTGAGAGATTAGAGAAAGGCAACTAGTCAATAGTACCCACCGTCTACTCTTAGAATAGTGTGAGTTGATCATAAGGTATCTTTTTTTTTTGCGCCGATAGGGTGTGAATCGTAGACCTCAGATCCGTTTTCCATTACATTAAGTATAGAACCCGTCCTACACATGTTCAGCACATCGGATTATGTATTTGCAGATCCAATGTTTGCGTCCCGTTACTGAAAAAATCACGATACGCACTTTGAAGTCGTGCGTTGATAATAAGAGTGACAGTTATATTCTACTATTCGGTCAAGCTGGTATTGTTGTTGGATACTAGTGACTACCTATCTTCTCTGTGATCTGTCAGTTAAGGTTAGCTAGTGCAGATGTTATAAAACCTTGCTTCAACAGTAAGTGATTGAGCTTAAGCTACCTTATCTAGTACAAGTTAATAATTTTCTAAGAAACTTCTCTCTAGCGATGGTCTGAACATTCATCGGAAGACACTCTGGTGGCGTTCTTTGTAATTAAAACCAACTGCATGACGTCATCATCTCCACTGATGTGACGACGTAACTTGACGCTGTTTTTGTTGGCTTCTTAATGGAAAGAACGTCCATTTGGGATCTCTGAAGATGTGGTTTCACGACTTGTCAAACGATTTAATTAACGAAACCAGAGCTCGTGAAACAGAACACGTTTCACAAAGCTCATAATGTTTCCAATATTTATACTGTGTCTCAATTTTCAGTTTTGTGAACACTTTAGATTTTGTTTTGTTTGTTGTTAAATACAAAGCTACACAATGGGTTATCAAATATTGAAACCTGGTCTCTAGCGGTGAGGGCCCTCGGACTTACTCTTGAGCCACTGGGGGAGAACTGTATAACAATAAGAATCAAGTACTGTTGAATGGTTTAAAGCATGGAGACGACTTTAACGTTACCAGTACGATAAGACTTAGTTTTACACTTGTACTGTGTTAAATTTTGTTTGTAATTAAGCACAGAGCTACACGATGGGTTATTTGTTATCTGCCCACCACGGGTATCGAAACCCGGTTTCTAACATTGTAAGTCCGCGGGCATACCACTGTGCCACTGGGGAAGGCTACTGTCATCTTATTGTTGTAGTAAAGTGCTCGATTCGAAATTTGAGGGGCACGGGTTCGAATCCCTCTCCTACCAAACATGCTCACCCTTTCATCCATGTGGACATTATCATGTAATTGTCAATCCAACTATTCGTTGGTAAAAGAGTAGCCCAAAGGTTGGGAACGGGTAGTGATCACTAGCTGCCTTTCTTTTAGTTTTACACTGCTAAATTAGGGACGGCTAACGTAGATAGCCCTCGTGTAGCTTGGCGAGATATTGAAACCAAACCAATTCCTCATTTCCAATTCAAGATGACCTCTAGTTTCATACTTTCAAGCGCATTTTTCGTCATCAAATTTCTTTGTTTTAACATCTCGATTTTTATGTATGAAATTTTGATCCTGTTTTTTGTAATACTATAAAATGTTAGAAATAACTACTTTTTGACTGTTTTTTATACTGTGTTAAAGACAAAGAAGTAGTTTGATTGGCATAATTGTAACCCTCTGACGGACATTTTTGAATATTTTTGTTTCAGGTAGTTGATTTTCTTAGAACTGCTGTAATTAGGTGTTGAGCGTTGAATGTGAAAACTCACTGATAGAGAGAGATATTTCAGTTACAAAACTGGTAAATATTTCATGTCAGTAATCGTGAGTTAAATCAGAACATGAAATAGAACATGAAGGTGACCATCTTGGTGCTTTCCTCTTGAGGTCGCTAGTTCGATTTCCGTCACAGAATATACATGCTCTTTCAGTTATTGGTGTGATAACGTGATGGTTAATTCCACTGTTTGCTGGTAAAGAGAAGACGAAAAATTGGCGATGGGTGATGTTGAATACCTTCTTTTCCTCTAGTCTATCACTTCAATAGCCCTCTTAATCCTCTACCTCAATCGTCTAGTGTAGCACTTCAATAGCCCCCTTAGTCCTCTAGTGCACCACTTAAACCCGCTTCACGTAGCACAGTGGTATGTATACGGACTTACAATGCTAAAAACTGAGTTTCAATACCTGTAGTGGGCAGAGCACAGATAGCCCATTGTTTAGCTTTGTGGTTAATTAAATGAAACAAACAAACACTTCAACTGTACGGAGTATCTGGAGTATCTTTACGCCAGATTGCACAAATAAACAAACCAAACCTTTAAGCCTTCAGAGCTGGTGACATTTTAAATAGTTTTATAAAAGAAAATATCTGTTACCTGACAAAAACGTACTGAAACTACGTAAAACTGGCACCGAATAACAGCTAAACCAGGTGAAGGAAACTTGTTCGTCTATTCTACTTTAGTATTGATTTTATTTCTCTCTTTAAATAAGTGATTTGAATCAAATGTTGACATGAAGATCAGTATACAACATCAGTTTCAGTTCGGGAATGTTACTCAATAATGATAGAAACAATACTGAATTGTAGCTATGACAGTTTTGTCCAAACCTTTCTAAAAATGAATATTATAAATTGTCATTCTGCTTCTGGGGGAATTTGAAATTCTCAAGGACAAACACTTTTCAGGTGTAATAATTTTAATATTAGATTTCCTTTACATACACACACACACACATACATAAATGGCAACAAAAACATATTTAAACATCTCAACGTATAGAGAAAACTGTATTACATTTCTTTAAAGTTAAATTTAAATTTCTTATAATTAATACGACAACCCCCAAAAAAAATTAAACATGTTGATACTTATTGTGTTCTTGATCTATTTTTAAAGTCTTAATTTGTTATACTATACCATTGGTGAGAGCATTTCTTCGTGAAAATCAGAGGATGATGGGTAATGTTTTCAAGGACGTTAACATACTTTTAAGAACAGTGGATTCAATTCAAACTGAAATTTCCACTTAAATGACTCATTACATTTCTTCTTAACTACCATGTAGTTAATGAATAGCGAAGAAGACACCGATAAAGGAAAACTTAATCACTCTCTTCCAAAAAAAACCTCTCATTACACTAGAGTTAAAACGAAATAATTTTTCATCAACATTTTCGTCTTATGTCGTTATTTAGTTAATAATTTTTTTTAATTAAACGGAAGAAATATGTCAAATAGGAAAATTGATGTTACACGTGTAAAACGAACGGAATTACGTAATACTAAATAATAAGGTTAGTTGGTTTGGTGTTTTATGGAGCAAAGCAACTAGTCTATCTGCGCCCCAAATAATAGGACAAATTTAACAGAACTGTTTATTTAGTAAGTAGTCTGTAGTGCTTTTAACATAACTTACCGAGTAAAGTGTTTTTCAAAGTGAAGAAAACTATGTCGGGACAAATGTCGTTAGATAACTTGTATAGTAAACAGAAACAGCATGGCTCAGACTATACTGATAATTAAGAGAGCATGACTCAGACTACACTGATTAATAATTAGAGAGAGCACGGCTTAAGACTACACTGATTGATAATTAAGAGAGAACACGACTCAGATTACACTCATTGATAATTAATAAAGAGCACGACTCAGACTACACTGATTGATAATTAAGAGAGAGCATGAATCAGACTACACTGATTGATAATTAAGAGAGAGTATGCTCAGACTACACTGATTGATAATTAAGAGAGTACATGGCTCAGACTACACTCATTGACAATTAAAAGAGAGCATGGCACAGACTACACTGATAATCAATAGAGAACAATGCTTAGACTACACTAATTGATAATAAATAGAGAGCATGGCTAAGACAATACTGATAATTAAGAGGGAGCATGGTTCAGACAACACTGATTGATAACGAAAAGAGAGCATGGCTCAGACTACACTGATATTTAAGAGAGAGCATGGCTCAGACAACACTGATAATTAAGAGAGAGCATAGTTCAGATAAAAGTGATTAATAATAAAGAGAGAACATGACTCAGACTACATTGGATGATTATTAAGGGAGTCATGACTCAGACTACACTGATTAATAATTAAGAGAGAGCATGGCACAGACTACACTCAGTGATAATTGAGAGCATAACTCAGACTACATTGATTAATAATTAAGAGAGAGCATGGCTCAGACGACAATGATATATAATTAAGAGAGAGCATGGCTCAGACTAGACTGATAATTAAGAGAGAGTAAAGCTCCCACTATTCTGATAATTAAGAAATAGCATGGCTCAGACTACACTGATTGATAATTAAGAGAGAGCATGGATCAGACCACACTGGTTGATAGTTAAGAGATCACATGACTGAGGTTGCACTGATTGATGATTAAGAGAGAGCATGGCTCACACTACACTGATAATTAAGAGAGAACATGGCTCTACACTGAGTGATAATTAAGAGAGATCGCTGATTAGACTTACATTTCTGTGAAGAGTAAAAATTGCAGTGTTTAGAAAACAAGGGAAAACGTTAATAGTTTAGTAAAGGGGAGTAAGAGAGAGAGTTCCCGGGACTATGCTTTAAGAAACAGGAGAGAGAGTTGTGAAGTGTTTATTGAACAATGGAGAATATTGCTGAAACTACATACAGTTTAGTGAACAGGAGAAAGAATTGCACAGAATACAATATTTGATAAACAGTTACACGAACTACACTGTTTACTAAATAGAGCATTACGCGGCTAAATCACTATTTACAAAATAGATCGTTACTTTGACTACACTTTTTAGTGAAGAAGAGAAATCGTTTCCAGGATTACACGAATTACTGAAGAAGACAGAGCGTTGCTAGGAGGACTACACTGTTGAATAAACGGGAGAAAAACTTTGTGATAGATCGGAAGTTTGAACAAATCTTATCAGAAGAACGAAATTATCATGTCCTACAGATATTTAACAAAGATATATTGTAGTATCACAGGGAGAACACGATTTGTAAGTAACACTAAGTTGCTGGTAATATGTGTAAAACAACAACAACAAAAAAACCGGCAACATATGGTATCGCTCCCCACATGCACACAGTTTCCATGGTTACTGTGCGGTTGGTACTAAAGGAAGTATTGTGAAAAAGACAATTTAACGATTCTATAGTTAGAGGTGAAAAAATGTTGTAAATGGAATAACAGTATAAATACTTGTGTCGTATCTTTTGTAAGTTTGTATCGTGGAGCCAAGGCATTTGAGGGGTTGATTTAAAATAGTTCATGATCAAATTCATTCTTCACAACTGAGAGTTGAATTATAATATTTAATGAACAAATTTATCCTTCATAGCCTAGGGCTGATTTAGAATGATTGATGATCAAACTCATCCTTCATAACCTAGAGTTTATTTCTAAGAGTTAATTATCAAATTTATTCTTAACAACCAAGAGTTGATGATCAAACTCATCCTTCACAACGTAGAATTGATTCACAATAGTTGATATTAAACTCATCCCTCACAGCATATAGTTGGTTTTGGATAGTTTATAATCAATTTTATCCATCTCAATATAGAACTGAATTTGAGAAGTTAATGATCAAACTCATCCTTCACAACCAAAAGGTGATTTCGAATAGCTAATGATCTAACTTATTTCAAAACATAGCGTTGATTAACAATAGTTGATGATCGAAATCTTCCCTCAGAACCTAGAGCAGATTTCGAATAGTTGATGATCAAACTAATTATTCACAGCATAGCGTTGATTCACAAAAGTCGAAGATCAAAATCTTCCTTCAGAATCTAAAGTTGATTTAGAAAAGTTAATAACCAGATTCACCTTAAGGACCTAGAGTTGATTGCGAATAGTTACTGATCAAATTTATCCTTTATAACCTGCAGTTGATTTAGAATAGTTGGTGATGAAATACATCCTTCACACTCTGGAGTTGATTTAGAATAGTTTGTGATCAAACTCATCCTTCACAACCTAAAGTTGATTTAGAATAATTGATAATGAAACTCAACATTCACAACTTATAGTTGATTTCGAATAGTTGATAATCAAGGTCATCCTTCACAACCTGAAGTTGATTTAGAATAGTTGAAGATAAAACTCATCATTCACAACTTTGAGCATATTTAGAATAGTTACTTATCAAACTCATCCTTCACAAGGTAGGAATGATTTCAAATAGTTGATGAAATTAATCCTTCACAACATAGAGTTGATTAAGAATAGTTGATTATCAAACTCATTCTTCACAATCTAGAGTTGATTCAGAATAGCTGATAATCCGACTAATCCTTCACAACCTAGAGTTAATTTCGAATAGTTGATGATCAAATTCATTCTTGATAACCAATACTTCATGATTAAACACACCCTTCGCAACATAAAAATGAGTCAGAATAGTTTATAATCAAACTCATAAAACAACAGTGATGATTTAAAATATTTCATGATCAAACTCATCGTTCACAACCTAAAGTTGATTGCGAATAGTTGATGATCAAGCTCATCCTTCACAATCTGAAGTTGATTTAGAATAGTTGAAGATGAAATTCCTCGTTAGCAACCTTGAGTTTATTTATAATAGTTGATGATCAAACACATCCTTCACAAGCGTTAGCTTATTTAGAATAATTGATAATCAAACTCGTCGTTCAGAACCAAGAGTTGATTTAGAATAGATGATGATCAAACTCATCCTTCACAACCTAGAGTTGATTTAGAATAGATGATGATCAAACTCATCCTTCACAACCTAGAGTTGATTCAAATAGTTGATAATCAAAGTTATCCTTCCAAACCTGCAGTTGATATCGAATACTTGATGATCATACTCATCATTCACAACATAAAAGGTTGGTTTAGGATAATTGATGGTCAAATTCATCCTCCACAACATGGAGCTGATTTCGAAAAGTTGAAGATGAAACTCATCGTTGACAACCAGGAGTTGTTCGAGAAGAGTTGATGATGAAATTCATCCTTCAAAACCTGAAATTGATTTAGAGCAGTTGATTTTCAAACTCTTCCTTTACAATCCAGGGTTGATTTATAATAGTTGATGATCAGATTCATCCCTCAGAACCTCGACGTGATTTCGAAAAGTTGATGATTAACCTCATATTTCACAACACAGCATTAATTCAGAATAGTTGCTGATCAAAATTATCTTTCAGAACCTAAAGATGATTTCAAATAGGTGATGATCAAACTCGTATTCCACAACGTAGAGATAATTTAGAATAGTTGATGATCAAACTCTTACTTCACAACCGAGACTTTATTTGTAAATTCGATGATCAAACTTATCCTTCACAACAAAGAAATGATTTGAAATTGTTGATGATCAAATTCATCCTTCACTACCTGGAGTTGTTGATCAAGGTCATCCTTCAAAATCTGAAGTTGATTTAGAATAGTTGATGATCAAACTTATCCTTCGCAAACTAGATTTGATTTAGAATGGTTAAGGATCAAACTCATTCTTCGCAATCTAGAGATGATTTAGAATAGTTGATGATCAAACTCATTTTTCACAAACTAGTGTTGCTTTAGAACAGTTGATGATCAAACTCATCTTCACAACCTATAGTTGATTTAGATTAGTTGATGATCAAACTCATCCTTCAAAACCTAGCGATGATTTCAAATAGTTGATAATCAAACTCATCCTTCACAACATAGAGTTGATTTCGAATAGTTCATAATCAAACTCTTCCTTCAAGAACTAGAGTTGATTTAAAATAGTTCATGATTAAACTCATTCTTTTGCACATAAGTTGATTTAAAACAGCTGATGGTTAATCTCATTCTTCACAACATAGAGATGGTTATGAACAAGCTAATCCTTTACAACGTGAAGTTGATTTAGAATACTTGAAGATGAAACTCATTCTTCAAAACCTAGAGTTGATTTCGATCAGTTGATTTTCACACTCTTCCTTCACAATCCACAGATGATTTAGAATAGTTGAAGATGAAATTTATCCTTCACAAGCTAGAGATTTTTAGAATAGTTGATGCTCAGTGTCATCATTCATGACATAGAGATGATTTCGAATAGTCGATTATCAAATTCATTCTTCACATCGTAGAGTTGATTTGAATAGCTGATGATCAAACTATTCCATCACAACCTAGAGATAGTTACGAGTACTTGATGATAAGCCTCATTCTTCAAATCAGAGAGTTGATTGAGGACCCTTAATGGTCAAATGCATCCTTCACAACATAGAGTTGATTTAAAATAGTTGATGATGAACTTATCCTTCACAATGTACAGTCGATACAGAATACTTTATCATTAATCTCATACTTCACAACCCAGAGTTGATTTAAAATAGTTGATGATCAAACTCATCCTGTAGAACATCGAGATCATTTAGAATAGTTAATGATGAAGCTCATCATTCACAACCTGAAATTGACTTAGAGCAGTTGATTTTCAAACTCTTCCTTCACAACCCAGAGTTGACTTAGAATAGTTGATGATGAAACTCATTTTTACAATGTAGAGTTGATTTATAATAGTTGATGATCAAACTCATCTTCACTACCTAGAGTTGATTTAGAATATTTAATGATTATCTCACCTTCACTACCTTGAGTTGAATTAGAATAGTTGAAGATCAAACTCATCATTCACAACATAGTGTTGATTTCGAATAGTTCATACTCAAACTCGTACTTCACAACGTATGGTTGATTCAGAATAGCTGATGATCAAACTCATACTTCACAACGTATGGTTGATTCAGAATAGCTGATGATCAAACTCATACTTCACAACGTATGGTTGATTCAGAATAGCTGATGATCAAACTCATACTTCACAACGTATGGTTGATTCAGAATAGCTGATGATCAAACTCGTACTTCACCATCTAGAGATGATTTCGAATGCTTCATAATCAAACTCATACTTCAGAACCTAAAGATGATTTAGAATAGTTGATGATCAAACTCATCATTCACAACATAGAGTTGATTTCAAAAAGTTATTGATCAAGCTTATCCTTCAAAAACTAGAGCTGATTTCGAATAGTTGATGATCAAATTCATCCTTTACAACGTAGAGTTGATTTCGAATAGCTGATGATCAAACTAATGCTTCACAACCTGGAGATGATTTCGAGTATTTGATGATCAACCTCATTCTTTAATACATCGAGTTGAAATAGGAAATTTAATTGTCAAATTCATTCTTAACAACCCAGAGATGATTTCGTATAGTTGATAATCTAACTCATCTTTTATAACCTAGAATCGATTTCAATAAATTGATGATCAAACTCATCACTCACAACGTAAAGTTGATCCAGAATAGTTGATGATCAAACTAATCCTTCATAACCTAGCGATGATTTCGAATAGTTGATGATCATACTAATCCTTCACACCTGATGATGATTTAGAATAGTTGAATGTGTACCTCATCGTTCAGAACCTGGAGTTGATTTAGAAAAGTTGAAGATCAAAATCATCCTTCACAACTGAGAGATGATTTTGAACAGTTGATGATGAAACTCATATTTCGCAACCTAGTGTTGATTTAAAAAGTTGATCAAATTCTTCCTTCTCAACCTACAGTTGATTTCGAATAGTTGATGATCAAGCTCAACCTTCATTACCTTTTAATAATTTCGAATAGTTGATGACCAACTTCATTCTTCACGACGGAGAGTTGCTTTCGATTAGTTGATGATTAAACTGATTGTTCACCATCTGGAGATGATTTCGAGTAGTGGATGATCAAATTAATCCTTCAAAACATACAGTTAATTTAGGATAGTTTAAGATCAATTGTATACCTCATAACATAGAGTTGATTTAGAATAGTTGATAATTGAACTCAACTCTCACCTAGTGTTGATTCAGAATAGTTGATGATCGAACTCATACTTCACAACTTAGAGATGATTTAGAGAAGTTGATGATCAAGCTCATCCCATCAAAACCTAGAGTTGAATTCGAATAGTTGATGATCAAACTCATCCTTCACAACGTAGAGTTGATCAAGAATAGTTGATGATCAAACTCATATTTCACAACCTAAAAATGATTTTGAATAGTTGATGATCAAACTAATCCTTTAGAAACTAGTGTTGATTTAAAATACTTCATGACGAAACTCATCGTTCACAACCTAGTGTTGATTTAGAATAGTTAATGATCAAATTCTTCCTTCACATCTTACAGTTGGTTTCGAATAGTTGATGATAGAGCTCAACCTTCAAAAACTAGAGTTGATTTCGAATAATTTATGATAAAGCTCATCCTTCACAACCTTGAGATGATTTCGAATTGTTGATGATCAAATGCATACTTCACAACGTAGAGTTGGTTTCGAGTAGTTGATGATCAACCTCATTCTTCAATACATAGAGTTGATCTAGAATACGTATTGCTAAAATTCATTATTCAGAACATAGAGTTGATTTCGTCTAATTGATGGTGAAAGACATTCTTCACAACCTAGAGTTCATTTAGAATAGTTTGTGATCAAACTCTTCACTCAGCACACATACTTGATTTAGAATAGCCGATGATCAATCTCATTCTTCACAACGTAGAGTTGATCCAAAATAGTTGATGATCAAACTCCGCCTTCACAATCCAGAGATTATTTCGATTAGTTGATGATCAAACGCATCCTTCACAACCTAAATTTGATTTAGAATAGTTGATAATCAAACTCTTCCTTCCACAACCTGAAGTTGATTTAGAATAGTTGAAGATCAAGTTCATCCTTCACTACATATAGTTGATTTCGAATAGCTGATGATCAAACTCATCCTTCAGAACATAGAGTTGGTTTAGAATGCATGATGATCAAGCTCATCCTTTACAACCTGAAATTGATTTATAATAATTAAAGATGAAACTCTTTAGAATTGCTTTAGAATAGTTGAAGATGAAACTCTTTAGAGTTGCTATAGAATAGTTGATAATCGAACTGATCTTTCGCAATCTAGAGTTTATTTCGAATAGTTAATTACGATCCAGCTAATCCTTCATAATATAAAGTTGATTTTGAATAGTTAAAAATGAACTTCCTCCTTCACAACGTTGAGATTATTTCAAATAGTTGATGATCGGATTTATCCTTTACAACGTAAAGAGTTCATTTCGAATAGGTGATGATCAAACTTATCCTTCAAAATCTGAAGAAGATTTCGAGTAGTTGATGATAAACCTCATCCTTCAATACATTGATTTGATTTAGGATACTTAATGGTCAAATTCATCTTTCACAATCTGGAGTTGATTTCGTATAGTTGATGATCAAACTCACACTTGACAACTAAACTCTGTCCTTAATTATCATCTATCACAATTAATCCAGCCAATCAGACCTTGAGTGAAATAAATATGTCTGGTTTATAGCAAGCGCGCCACGTGACTGTTTCCATACTCATGATGGTTCGGGAGTTGGAGAAATAATACGCGTAAGGGAATTTTCTAAAACCTTGCTTTAATATACCAATCAATCCTCATGGTAGCTGACTACAATTCTATAATTCGGGGCACTACAGCGAACTACAATAAACTCCGAGTAATAACTTCTCGTTACTCAAGCTTCAAGAAACTGAAATAAAGTCTCTAGCCATTGTTTCAGGAAGCTCGTAGAATAAACCTGTTCATCACTGAATAAAGTCTAATTCAGACTTCAAATAAAGTTTCACAAACTATTAGAATAAATCTCTTTATCACATATTAAATTCTCTGATTCAGGCATCACGAAGCTCATATGATAAATTTGTTCATTACGTTAGCTAATGTTCAACTCTGGTTTTATAAAGCTCATAAAATAAGCATAATTTATTAAAGTTTTTAACTTAACCTTAACAAAACTAATTCAGTATACCAGTTTATCACGTAATAACATTTATAGGTAAAGTTTTTGGAAATTTAGAAAAGTAAATCTGTCCAATAAAGCAATAAAGTCTCTAGTGAAACTTCACGAAGCTCATAGAATAAATCTGTCCATAATGTAATCCATTCTTCAACTTAACGGTTACTAGGCTTATTGAATAAATCGCTTTAAGACGTAATAAACCTTCTAACTCACTCTTCACGAAGTTTATACAACAAACCGTTACATCATGCAACAGTCTCTCACTCAAGTTTCATGAAGCTCTTAGAATAAACCTGCTGATTATGTAGTAAAGTTTTTAACTCAAGCTTCACGTAACTGAGACAATAAACCTCTTCATCACGTAACAAAGACTCTATTTCAGGTTTCATGAAGCTCCTAAACCATTTTATCACGTAATGAAGTCTCTAATTCAAGCGTGAAATACGTCATTAAAGATAAGTGTTCATCACGTAATAAAGTCTGTAACAAGGTTCATGAAGCGCAGAAAATAGAACTGCCCATCACATAATAATGTATTTGACTCAGGCTTCATGAATCTCGAAGAAATACTGCGGTCTTAACATAATCCAGTCTTCGACTCATCGAATAAATCTGTTCATCACGTAATAATGTTTGTAGCTCAATCTAAACGAAGCACGCAAAAGAAACCTATCCATCAAGTAATGATGTCTCTAACTCTGGCTTCAGAAGGCTCGTAGAGTTAACCTGTTTATCACGAAACACAGACTCTAAATCACATTACGCGAAGCTCGTAAACCAATTCATCATGTAATAAAGTCTCTGAGTCTTTTTAGGAAGTTTATCGAATAAATCTTTTCATCACATAATAAAATCTATAACTGAAGCTTTAGGAATCATAACGTAATAAAATCTTTAAATCAGGCTTCACGAAACGCATAGGCCTGTTCATTATGCAATAAAGTTTATAACTCTAGCTTCAAGAAGCTACTGAAATAAACCCATTTATCACGTAATAAATTCTTTAACTCAGTCTTGACGAAGCTCATAGAATTAATCTGTATATTTGACGTAATAAAGCCTCTAACGAAGGCTTCATTAAGTTCATAGTGTGTTTGTGTTTTTTCTTATAGCAAAGCCACAAAGGGTTATCTGCTGAGCCCACCGAAGGGAATCGAACTTCTGATTTTAGCATTGTAAATCCATACACTTACTGCTGTACTAGCGGGGGGCAAGCTCATAAGATAAACCTTTTCATCACGTAATAAAGTCTATAACTAAAGCTCCACGAAACACATAGATGTAAACTGTTTTTTTCGCATAATAAAGTGTCTAAGTCAAGTTCACGAAATTAATTTGTTCACCACGTAATAAAGTGCCTAACGCAAACTTTAAGAAGCTCATAGAAAAAACATATGTTAATCAACTCAATTTTACAAAGCACAAAGAATGAAGCAGTTCGTCAAGTGATAAAGTCTCAAACTCAAGCACCTCATATACCTGTTTATCACGTGATAAAGAACCTAACTAAGGCTTCATGAAGCTCACTACCTTGTTCTTCACGTAATAAAGTCTATAACTTAAGCTTTAGGAAGCTCATGGAATGAACCTGTTCATCACATGAGTCTCTAGCTCACGTTACACGAAGCTCATGAAATGAGCCTGTTCATC
The DNA here is from genome assembly GCF_004210375.1 of Tachypleus tridentatus. Classification (NCBI taxonomy): domain Eukaryota; kingdom Metazoa; phylum Arthropoda; class Merostomata; order Xiphosura; family Limulidae; genus Tachypleus; species Tachypleus tridentatus. Next base: position 68,029,071 of record NC_134837.1, on the reverse strand, counting down.
ACATAATGAAGTCTCTGAATCAGACTTATTAAAGATCATAGAATAAACCAATTCATCTCGTAACAAAATCTTAACACAAGCAAGCTTCACGAAGTTCATGGAATAAATCTGTTTATCACTTAATCCATTCTTCAACTGAAGCTTTACAAATCTCATAAAATAAACCTAACATAATAAAGTCTCTTAAGTGAGTGTTGACAAAGCTTATTGCTCTTTTGTTAACTTGATTGATGTTTTGAAATATTTTTGGGGCTGAAAATGACAAAATTTTATATTTCAACCAGACTGCATAACTGTCAGCTTACAACAATAAACGTAGAAATTAATTAAATTTTATAAGATTGATAAACGTTATTTGTTAAGTACCAAAAACTGACGAAACATCGCAAAGAACTAGGTTTAAATTTTTGATAAAAACCAGATAATTATTAAGATTTCCTTCTTGTCATGCATCTTAAATAAAGAATTTAAGACAAACTTTAAATAGGAACAACAGAAAAAAAGGCAAAAACATCTGCAGTACATGCGATTTTTATCTCAAAGTTGATGGTTGGCAATCTTATGGAAAAGTAGTTCAAAATCTACGTCTATTCAGTCTTTAACTCGTTCAGTTATTTCTAAATAAATTGTCCCCAATTTATACAGGGACTGAAATTAAGGACATTTTCTATTCACAGCTGAAATATTTATAAAGGATATAAAAAAATCAGTTTTATAGTTCACAATGATTTTACAATAACTTATTTGAAGTTTCGAAAACAACCGACATAGTTTACTTCACGAAAATATAATTTAAATGCAATATCTTGTTTTGTTCCTAAAGGTGCCGTGAGGGCGGACATTCGACCATGTGGTTGCGAACTGCATTCGGTTAAAGGAAATAAAGTCATAGGAAAAACGTCACATTTTATTTAAATAATAAATTTAAATTTATTTATCTACAGTCATTGTAGATCTAATTTATAAATTCTACGTTGTGCACAAAAAAAGAACAAATATTAATTATAAACATGCTGTCACGAAACTTTGTGCCTTTTATAAATATATACTGTTTAAAGTAGCCTTATGTCTTAACGTTTAAGTGATGCTGGAAAAGCTATACTTTTAGACGATTCTTCATGGGTTGACAATGACAAAAATGTTTTCAAAAACAAGCGAATCCTATGGAACAATCTGCAGATTAATTATTATATGTATTTTTTCGTGTGTGTTAGTGTTTGTATTGTAACTTTTTTCTGTGGATTCCTGCATTCCAGGATTTAAGAAATCTGAACCACCCACTAGGGATGAAGAAATGTTCACCCTATTTTAAGCATGTAACGATTTGAAATTATCTTTTACGCGTTCTTAAAATGACCGAACCTTCTTTCCAACCAGTGTACAGTTTTGTCTCACTGTCTCTTACTTTTGGAGATGTTTCAACAACTTCAACTATTCGCCGAATAGGAAGGAAAAATCTACAGACATAAAAATATATTGTTTTAAAACGTATTTTAATAATGAATCAGTTATTTATGTGTATTAAGCACTGGGTTTGAATCCACTCTTAATGACAGCACAGTTTCATAGATGTCAGAAAACTCATACCCAAAAGCGATACAAATAAAGTTCAGATATAACTGGAATTAAATTTGAAAATGAAAATAAATCATTATAATCCCAGTAACTAGAAAATAATTATCATATTATTGTTTCGGTCTCAATAACGATCGTTTTTGCCAAACGCTTAGTAGAGGCTTTTCCTTGTCTCCTAGTATTTCAGCGGTTAGTTTACGGACTTACAACTCTAAAGTGCAGGGTTCAATTCTTCAGGATGTACACAACGGATCACCGAATTGTAGCTTAGCATTACAACAAATAAAGCTATATCTTTACTGAACGTACATGTGATACATTCAGTGACAAACAACAGTTAACAGTCGATTATCAAAACCAAAATTAAAACCAATTTACATCCATAAACATTTAAATTACTGTAAAACAGTTTACCTAAGTAAAACCGAAATACACAAAAACATGCAAGGTATAAGTTTTTTATTTTCCACTTTCAAAGTGGAATAAATAATATTGAGAAGTTATTAAAAATAAACACGACCACAAACTACAGATAAATAAAACTTTCAATAGCTCCAAATTCTCGAACTACCGTCTTTATCAAGTATTAGATATAACCATCAATAAAGAGTAAGAGTGAATATGGGCTGCATTAAGTTTTATTTATCTGTAGTTTGTGGTAGTGTTTATTCTAAAAATGAATTCCAGCCTCCACTTAGACAATGAATTCAAGTTATAGCTCATAACGTGACATAAAATCACTATACAATTTGGAACTAACAGGAAGCGAGCGGGTTATACAAATATGTTAAATGTATTAAAGCTAATAAACTAGTTGTTTAAAGAAGCTGGACTCTATTGCACATAACACAAGGTTTTGTCTTAGTGTTTATTTATTTTAAATTAAACACAAAGTTACGCAATGGGCTGTCTGTGTTCTGCCCACCACAGGTATCGACACCCGGTTTTTAGTGTTAAGTCCGCAGACATACCATTGTGCTACTGGGGGTGCTTTGACTAGTGTCTTACATTCAATAACTTATTACACTACTTTTTCTTTATGCTATTCCAGTTAAAATAGCATAAAAAATCTAAGCTAATAATTTATGTTTAAAATTGTATGAGCTTTAGATTCTAAATTCGATGAGGAAATATTTTTAAAACCCTGAATTTCCCCTAGTGTGACACACGTGATACATTTTCTCCTAGCGTGTCGTGTTTCATATTTTGCTCACCATCCCTAGAAAAAGTACGAGATTTAACTAAATTAATCATTATAAGTCGTCATTGCTCAGGCAAACCATATTTATAATAGCGTTCAATTTTCTTTGTTACATAGCCATCGAACAGAGAATCATACCCCTTCTGACATACCTGTCATATCCTCTCTTTCATAATTCGTTAAATTACGTTTAATTATAAATTAAATTAAATTACGAATAAGCAATAGAAAGTCACGTTTTCATCTATCTAATGACATATTGTATAACGTTATGTTATGAATGGCTAGATGTCAATTTTGCTCAGAGCACCAAGACTTTTCCCATGGGAAAATTAATAATCAACTTGAATGAATTTCTAATTTCTGTTGTTGCATAGTTATAAAACCAGAAAAAATTAAAAGGTAAGGAAATTTGTATATCATTTGCATGTTAGTAGTTTATATTGTTTGGCGCATTATTTAATTAAAAATATCATTAAGTGTAATACTGTGATTAGTATAAAATTAGGTTAATTTACTTAAACAATCAAGAGAAAAAAAGAAGATTAATTAATTATTTTATTTTTTTGTTTTCATGTTTATTTTTATGCATAATCTTAAAAGTGACTAAAATGTAAAAATACGGATCTTTTTAGATTATTTAAGATCAGAATAAGTAAAATAAATAATAATAATGAAAACGTTTCACAAGACTTATATTCGCTTATATTATTAGCTCATGGGTAATTAATTCGATAGAGTAACGTGAGCTGCGCGTGCCCCAAGTGATTTATAACTAATAATGGAGCGGATAGTAGTATTAGTTACACATGGTTCAAAGTGCAACAAAACTATAAAATTTAATTATAAATAGATGTTTATTTTTACGAAATTAAAATAAACCAATTTTGTTTTATGTTAAAATTTCAAGCCGTTTCAGATAGATAAAAGGGTAATATAAAATTAATTTCGATTTCCTTTGTCTTGGGGGTTATAAGGTCGTTCAAATTGACTGATCCGTTTTAAGATAGGTAGAGAATAATAGGTAAGCTGTAAAGTTTTGCTTGAAGAAAAAATGCATTTAGGAAGTTTTACTGATTACCTAAACTCTTTGAGATTTCTGAGACAAGGAAGGGTATTTGTAATTTTAACATAAAAACTACTTTTCACACGAACTGTTCAAAACAAATACTCATGGAGAAATATTTATTTCATTTTATTAAAAATACTTCACTGAAATATTACTTTTTGTATGTGAAAGAAAGACTTATACTATTAACTGAATTTCTGTCAACTTTTGTGAAGATATACGCAATATATTAAAAGTTAGAAGTAGTAAAGCTAAAAATGACTAAATATTACTTTTTGTATGTGAAAGAAAGACTTATACTGAATGTCTGCCAACTTTTGTGAAGATATACGCAACATATTAAAAGTTAGAAGTAGTAAAGCTAAAAAGACTAAACGAGTACAAAGAGATCACGTGGTCGGTCATATAGGCCGAGACCATATTTTAAGAGTAAATATGTTAAATATATTTAAGGAAATAAGTTATTTTTTAATGTTAGATGTGTTGAAATTATTGAAAAAAGAATTACATAAGTTCTCGACATTTAATTAATTAAATTAACAAGAGACTAATTATATACTTGAGTTTCTTGTAAATAACGTTGAAAATTACACTCTCTATAAAATTCCATATATATATAACATATCCACAGTCACTGAAAGTACTGTAAAGCCGTCTTACCGTATATTATTTAGGAAACACATTATAAGCTTCAGAATACAACCGGCAGGGGATGAAACCAGACTCTCTAAAATAGCTAAGTAGATTAAATAGTCTATAATTTCGACTATTAGTGTATAGTGATTACGATGAATCAAAGTGTATTATTTACCGTGTGTGTGTGTGGTACCCAGAATTAAACAGTGTATTTTATTGATTCTATTCTAGTGATCAGTGTTAAGTAGTGTAATTTAATGATTGATTGTTTATAGTAATCAAGATGCATTTTAGTGGTTGTTTCTAATGATCAAGACCAAATTATATACTTTAATGATTGGTAATAGTGATCAATATAATGTGATGTACTTTATCTCATGTAGTAATCAAGATCACGTGATATATTTTATTGATTTCTTATAGTTATCATGGTGATATGATGTATACTTTATCAATTGTTTATAGAGATCAGGGTAACTTTACTGATTGTTTGTATAGTCAACAGTGGTATTACAGAACGGGTTTTACCAGAATAGGCAACAGTGGTAATACAGAACGGTTTTCACCAGAATAGTGAACAGTGGTAATACAGAACGGGTTTCACCAAAGTAGTCAACAGTGGTAATACAAAACGGGTTTCACCAGAATAGTCAACAGTGGTGATATAGAACAGGTTTCACCAGAGTAGTCAACAGTAGTAATATAGAACTAAGTTTACGAGGGCACTGAAGAGTTGGATCCCAGAACTGATGTTATCAGATGCTGAAAGTTTGTTATGTTAGATGCAAAAGTTACCGATTTCGTTGGTTTAAATGTTTTAAAATTTTCACCTTAAACCGTTTTTACTACAGCTGCAAAGTGATTTTTACTTCGTCAGAACTACACCGTGCATAATAGCTTGATGTAACCGAGTTATTAGGGGCATTTCAAACTCCGAGGGCAGATCAATCTCTCTAGGAAGACGCCAGCATTGGGGCAGCTACCATTATTTTTTATAAACGCAGTTCTCCAGGGACAGATTATTTACCCATGTTTTGAGGACGTGCCTGTGACGGTTTTGTTTATCAGTGGATATAAATAACTGTTCTATGACAACTACGTCTCTCCTTCTTCAACTAGGTGGTGTGAAAGTATACATAAATTGTGTCATCATCTTCCAAACAGATGCACATACCCTGTATGGATGCACAAAATCAGAGAGGAAGGGGTCAAAGGTGAAACGTCGGCAGGCTGTTCGATACCAGCTGGCTATTATTCACAAGCGGTTTTCCCATGCCAGGGCCGTTCTCATTGTGCGCCTTTAGTCCTTACGTGTAAATATTCCACAAAGCTGTCCAAGGGTGGTTTTTCGGTCCGCGTGTCATCGTCTATGGAAGTTGTTTGTGTATCAAAGACCTAAGGAGAGTAGTGGCGACTGACTGGCGACACAAGGACAGTTGCTGTTGTCGTCTTCTATTGTCCATGACTGTCTAGTGTGATATTTCGTTATTCATTCGAGTGTGTGTTCTCAAGAACAGAAGGATTGAGTTTTGTCCACCCAGGTAACAGCTCTTTCAAGCATCACGTTCTAAATACGTCGTGCCAGTGAGACAGGCTGTGATGAAAAGCTAACTAGGATTGGGTGGTACAGCTATGAATAACACTTCCGGCTGACTGAATTCATCAGGGACACCGTTTCCTTAAAAATTACTACTTCATTCAATTCAAAGAAGTATTTAGGCCATAAAGTCTCCTAACAAATACACTGTGTTAAACTTCGGTTAGGCTAATACATCATTTTATTTTCTAACAACGTATTCGACACGTATATAAATCACTACTTGAAAAAGGCGTAATGGTATCCTTGAATTCAACATTTTTCACTTTGTTGAATTAAATTTTACATCACAAAACTGTCATAATAATTTTTGTTTTGATTTTAAGTGAACATTTTCTTCATTAAACAAAAGCAAAATAAACCATAGAATTATTCCCAATTATTTATTTTAATTTTCACTATCATAATTAAACTTATCATAAGTAATGAACAGAAAAAATAGAAGTAATTCAGTCCTCAAATATTTAGCCCTCATAATTCCATAAAAGTAAGGTGATAATAAATTTAATATTCATTACTGGTAAATAAAAAAGATTCAGTTATTTATTGCTATTTGTGATAACAGAAATAGTACCATTAACCTCATCTTAATTATTCTTTAATAATACAGGTATTTAATACTCATTATTGTAACAGAAACAGTCCCAGGTGTGTAATCCTCCATACATCAACATAGCTTATCCAACTGTTAAAATCCTCAGGAATATAGCAGAAATTGACCTACATATTTAATACTCATTATTGTAACAGAAACAGTCCCAGGTGTGTAATCCTCCATACATCAACATAGCTTATCCAACTGTTAAAATCCTCAGGAATATAGCAGAAATTAACCTACATATTTAATACTCATTATTGTAACAGAAACAGTGTCCCAAGAGATTCATCCAGTTCTTGCATAAATACTCATTATTGTAACAGAAATTAACCTACATATTTAATACTCATTATTGTAACAGAAACAGTCCCAGGTGTGTAATCCTCCATACATCAACATAGCTTATCCAACTGTTAAAATCCTCAGGAATATAGCAGAAATTGACCTACATATTTAATACTCATTATTGTATCAGAAATGGCTACAGCAGGAGTAAGCTTTCTGATATTTGAACTATTATGTAATATATATTATATATTATGTAACAAATACTTCTGTAGTTATATTGATTATTGTATGGAAAACAGTTCCAGATATTTCAAACTGTAGCAGAAATAGTCCAATAATCCAATATTCATCACTTTAGCCATTTACTCGTCTAATTAATTAATCACAGTTCGAAAATAATCACAATTATTTAATCACCATTAGTATATCATAAATATTCAAAGTAGTTAACTTTTACTCCTAAGTGTATTTAATACCAATCGTTGTAATAGAAACAACAAACAAACAGATATTTAATACTCCTTGTATTAGCAGGAATATTAGCAGAAACAGTCTCACATATTTGATTCTTATTGTAATAGGAGAAACAGGCTCTGATAATTCGTGCTCACAGGTGTAACACAAATAATCCCAAATATTTAATCCACTTTACTATAGCAGAATTAATGCCAATGATTTATTTTTGATTAAATTAGCAGCAAAAGACATATATAATTACTTCTCTTTTTTGTATCATAAACGATCCTAAGTAATTAATTTTCATTATTACACCAGAATTACTTCCTAGCATTTAATTTTCGATATACCCGTATTACTGTAGAAGTTCTCACAAGTGATCTATTCTCATAACCGTAGAATAAATACACATAAATTATATATATCCTATTACTGCAAAAGAAATAGTTTTATGTTGCATATCCTCATTCCCCTAACAGAAATGTTTAACCCTAATACCGTAGCAGGAATAATCCCGTGTATCTATTCTATATTAAGTAGAAACATTTCCAGAGATTTAATTTATATTACTGTTATATGAATACTCCCAAGTATCTAATCAATATTACCGTTGTACGAATACTCCCAAGTAACCGCCATTATTGTAGTAACTTCAATACGTATTATTGGTACATAACAAAATACAATGGAATTTAAAGACAGAAGACTGTTTCATTCGTTACTAGTGGTTATACCGTTACAGTAATCGATTCGATGAATATTTTCAAATTTTCCGTCTTCACAAGAAGGTAAGGGGCATATCTGAACCAGACAGCTTGAAACTTAGAGAACCATATCATTAGATGATAAACAAATTTCCTATTAGTGGTGTAATCATTTAGAAGAAAGTCCTGTTTCGAAAGTACAAAATTAATTTGTAGGAAAAATGCTTTAGAGAAGTTATTTAGAAAGCATCTCATGGAAAGAAAACATTTTGAAAGTTACAAGTAATGTTGAAATCTATACATACCGAAGTTCTTCCATGTAGGTCTAATCAGTTTCAAAAGATATTGTACCTGTTGTAGAAATAAGTAAATAAGCAAGCGATTTAAGCACAGTGCAAATGTGTTTTCAGTTTACTTGTTTGTAAGAATCAAACATCAAATTTTAACTTTGAATTTTAGTTTGTACACATTTAAGCTTTTCGACTCGTAACTGGGAAAAAGTTATTCTTAATACAACGAAAGCTAGTCAATACCGCCCGCCACCAACTCTTGGGACACTCTTACTAACGAGCAGTGGGATTCGCTGTCACATTACTCGCTTCCTCGGCTGAAAGGGCGAATGTGCTCGGTTATGGAGTTCGAACCCACGACTCGCAAGATGCCACCTTACCACCAGGCGTGGTACATTTCTTACATTACCACCAGGTGTGGTACATTTCATACATTACCACCAGGTGTGGTACATTTCCTACATTACCACCAGGCGTGGTACATTTTCTACATTACCACCAGGCGTGGTACATTTCTTACATTACCACCAGGTGTGGTACATTTCCTACATTGTTTACTAATGACTTTCGCACACTCGTCTATCTGTTGTGAGAAAGCTAAAAGAATGAAACCTCTTCATCAGAAACTGGAGGAAAAACACTGGTGGTACATTTCCTATATTACCACCAGGCGTGGTACATTTCCTACATTACCACCAGGTGTGGTACATTTTCTACATTACCACCAAACGTGGTACATTTTCAACATTACCACCAGGCGTGGTGCATTTTCTACATTACCACCAGGCGTGGTACATTTCTTACATTACCACCAGGTGTGGTACATTTCATACATTACCACCAGGTGTGGTACATTTCCTACATTACCACCAGGCGTGGTACATTTTCTACATTACCACCAGGTGTGGAACATTTCCTACATTACCACCAGGTGTGGTACATTTCCTACATGCTAATTTTATTGGTTCAAAATACCTCTGATTCGGTTAAGTTTTTCATGTTTTTTTATGAAAACGGAAGAATTGTTAATTATTGTCTTGTGAAGTTTATTATTTTAATAGTTCAACCAATGAATATTAACATTTTACTAGCTTTATTTACCTTAGGCCATTTTGTGACGTAGTGTAATATATATGTATATTTTGTTTACGTGGGCAAGAGAGTAACCGAACTTCGCAATTTTTTCAACTAAATTTTCAATCGTTTAAATAACTTCAAGCAGCTCTTTCTCGTGACGTTTATTTTACATGCATACTGCTTGAAAGATTCTACAAGTTGTATTTTGTAAGGAGCATCAAGCTTTTTTTTAAAGAATGAAAACAAAAGCAAAAATTAATTTTCATTTATATCAACGTACGGTGGATGTTTAGCGAGCTTTTCTCAGTCTTTTTTTTCTTTTATTTTTTTAGAGATGTTTATGTGATTTCTAGTTGAAGAAACTTCTGGAAAGTTTGAAGAAAGTTTGATTTTACTGGAAATAATTGGTCCAAACTAAACTCACTAGCTCCAGAAAGAATTCATCTCCCCACTTCGACAGACACGGATCCAAACAAGTTTCCCTTGATTGGCTGTATCGATTGGCTGCCGACTCAGCTGTCTCGGTCTACTGAACTGTGGAGATAAAACTCATTCAGCCATTCCAGTAGTCCCCTATCTCTGGCTTCCCAGTCATGTTATGCCGCGTACTTATCTCGCCGACATTCGATATCCCTGGCACCTAATTTAAACTTCATTTAAGTTCTCAGTTCTCGGCGTGCCTTATCTCCTGCAGCAGGCCTGATCGATTCCCGCCTATTGTTCCGACCGTTTCTGTGATGTGATCCAACACCTTCAAGCAATTCTTATCACACGTGGGCTTTAAGGAAGGGAATCACACCACCCACATGAACGGTCGGGCGAATGTTTCAAATAAACTCTGTTAGCTTTTTCTTCTGCTTAAAATGTTTAGTTGAATGATGATACTGTATAACGGAGCTGTTACACGTTGATGTAGAGTCATTAAAACTTTCTTCCTTAACAATAACGCTCAAATATTGATTAAGATTACGTTTCATTCACATGTGTTTAGAAAGTAAGACTCTGAAAATTAGGCTTAAGGAGGGTGGGAGAGAAAAATCCAAGTTTGGAGTTTGTTTGTTTCTTGAATTTGGCGAAAAACTAACTTTGATAAGTGTCTTTAAATTTGAAGTGATACACTAGAGAGAAAGCAGCTAGTCAGTAACACCTACCGCCATCTATTGGGCTACAATTTTTTACCAAATAATAGTGGAGTTAGCCATCACATTATAACGTCTCAACGGCTTAAAGGACGAACATTTGCGGTGAAGGGGACTCGAACCCACGCCAATAGAGCGCGAATCCAATGTCCTAATTAATAAGCCATGATAGGCGTACGAATTTTAACATCTTCATGAGTTGTATAGAAAGTATTTCTTAACAAGTGAAAATTATATTTATACGCACAAGAAAAACACAATTATGAACTGTGTTCAATACGCACCTGATGGATAGTAGTCTCGTGGTCATACTTTCTTGTCGTAAATAAATTTACACCGAACTTGATTCAACTATGCCGTCACATGTAAGCGTATACAGTGAGGAGACACGAATCACGTAGTGAATATTTTTAGCATCCAGAAGTGACACGACCAGACTTCCGTCACTATCCCACAAACACAGGTCTGTAAGGAAACATTCAGAGAGTACATGACTATTTGTTTATTTTTGAATTTCGCACAAAGCTACTCGAGGGCTATCTGTGCTAGCCGTCCCTAATTTAGCAGTGTAAAACTAGAGGGAAGGCAGCTAGTCATCATCACCCACCGTCAACTATTGGGGTACTCTTACCAACGAATAGTGGGATTGACCGTCACCTTATAACGCCCCCACGGCTGAAAGGGCGGGCATGTTTGGTGCGATGGGGATGCGAACCCGCGACCCTCAGATTACGAGTCACACGCTTTAACACGTTTGGCCATGATGGGCCGTATATGACTGTTTGTTTGTTTCTTTGAGGTTAAGTGCAGAGCTACACAATCAGCTATCTGTGGTCTATCCACCACTGGTATCGAAACACCTTCTTTGTAAGTCAGCACATATACCGCTATGCTACTTGGGTAATATGTAATATGGGGTAATATATGTTAGAAATAGTTAAATAATGCAGAAAAAATGTGTTGAATTATTAAAAAAATTTAAACGCCATGTATAATATATGTATATATATGTGTGTGTGTGTGTGTGTGTCAAACACGTGTGGTCTGACATGAACTGGTGTTCACGGCACTCAGCTCCCAATCTGCAGGTCGCGGAATAGAAGCCTGTCCCCGAATACACTTATCGTTTTACTTGTTGGAGGTGTTATAACGTGACGATCAACCTCGCTAGTATATGGTAAAAGAGTAGCTCAAGAGTTGGCATGGGTGGTGTTTACTATCTGCATTCCATCCAGCCTATTGCTTCGGAATTATGGACGGTTAGCACAAGTGGCCCTCCAGTAGTTTTTCGTTGAATTTTCATTACTTTTAATTTAACAGACACAAATATATACATACATATATGGTAAAGTAAAAATTGTGTCTGAATACAGATATTTCGATTCTATGCATGTAAAAAAAAAAGATTAGTTGTTTTACAGTGATTTAATCATCTAAATATGTATAGCAAATTATTAGAAATTCTTTATTTCACTATTCGCGCCAAGCTACACGAGACCTAGCTAACACTAGATGTTTGTAGTTTTAAACTGATAGACAAAAGAGGAATTTCTCAAATTTTGAGATGCGACCTCTAGTGGGCGTTACAAGATTCACGAAATAAAAAAAAAAAACAATGTTCTTTACTTACATTTACAAAATAAAGCAACTGTTAAAACAATCAAATGCTACAGTGAATCTCACTGAACTGTGAATATTATTAGCTTTGGTGTTATAAATACTTTACGAAGCCCCGGATGGAATAGCTTTTCTCCAATAAACAGGTGTTAATAATATTTCAGTAGTACGTTAAATAAAATGCAAATTACTGTATAAATACGTAAATGTCTGTTTAAACCTATTATGCATTATACGTTTTTATACTTATTGATCGTGGAATATTGGTTGTTGTTTTTTACCAGTATATGTACACGTGCGTGTGTATCGGTGGAGAAAGGTGTCAAGTGCTACAGATAAGAGAAAGGGGGCGCTGTATAAAAATGTTGACAACTAGTGGACTAGTGAGAAGGCGGTTTGTCAAAACCATCCACCTCTAACTGTCTGACTACTCTAAAAAAATAAGGTATTGAGAACAACTTTTCAGAAACGGGACACGAACCATGAACCCTCAGCTTCACAGTTCAACCTGCTACTCACAAGACAATATGAGAAACTAAAAATATCTGTAAAGAACTGCATTTAATTCATTGGAAAGTAGCCTCAATGTAACAATAAATATATCTAAACAATTACACATATACACAATAGTCTAATTATATATAATAGATCACTTGCAGTTTTCTTGACTATACAGTATTATCCACCCCAAAGGTTCTTTATTTTCTGATGAAGCAGAATTACGCCAGAAGACATTTTCTTTCTTTTTTAATACGTAGAAGACAATGGTTTCTTGAGGATTTTTATCGTTATAATCAGATTTTCCGCAAACTTTCGATGTTTATCTTGTGATCAAAACGGACATTACTGCACAAGAATTTACTCTTCGTTCTACAAGACCTATATACTTGAAACCTTGTCTGGTCTGATGGTTAGGACGCTTGATACACAGGTTAGAATCCATTTCATTGAACGTGTTCGACAGTGATAGCATTAACCTGTTATGAGCATTCCCACTGTTAATTTGTATAAGAACAGCCCAACAGTTTGCGAAGGGTTGTGTTGACTGGCTGCCTTCCTTCTAGTCTCTCTCTGTTAAATTAGGGGCGGCTAGCGCATATAACCCTCGTGTAGCTTGCGTGAAATTCAAAACAAACGAAATCAAAACCTTTATATTTATCTTGTAACTATTTTATGTAGTATTATTTTTTTTTAAAATCTGCTGTATGGACTTCGTCCATCGAGGAAAATCGAATGCCGGGTTTTAACGTTGTAAGTCCCTTGACTTCCCACTGATCCACCGTGGGACTTGATAAATCTTTTCTGTAATGATTAACGTTGTAAGTCCCTTGACTTCCCACTGATTCACCGTGGGACTTGATAGATCTTTTCTGTAATGATTAACGTTGTAAGTCCCTTGACTTCCCACTGATCCACCGTGGGACTTGATAAATCTTTTCTGTAATGATTAACGTTGTAAGTCCCTTGACTTCCCACTGATCCACCGTGGGACTTGATAAATCTTTTCTGTAATGATCAAATTTAGGATTACTCCACAGGATTTGTGACTTTATGATGTGACTTTCAGAGATTAAAATTACTTCAACATCTCATGAAAATAATAAAAGTCTTATTTGGTAAAAATCATATTTAGTTTTGTTCCGTTATACTTTTATCACGAAATAAAATCACTCAATATTATTCCACATCAACGACTTATTAATATACATCACTTTTATTTCTGGATAATAAAAATTTATATTTTCTGATTCTTATGACAGAGATGACACCATCATCAAAAAAGATTCCACCAGTCCAAGTGCTTGGCAAGAACCATAAATAACTAAGACATGCTAATGATGAAGGTTAATAGTGATTGTTTATTTGTTTTTCGAATTTCGCACACGAGGGCTAATCGTCAATAATTTAATAACGAAAGACTAGAGAGGAGTCAACTAGTCAAAAGAACTCGCCGCCAATTCTAGAGCTACTCTTTCATCAACAAATAGTAGGATTGGCCCGCTCATTAAAACGTTCCAACTGTTTAAAAGGCGAGCATGCTCAGTGATGCAAACCGTCAGGTTGCAACTCGACCGCTATAATCACCAGACGATTAATTAAGGATTACTTGAGCTTCTTCTCTGTCATGTGATAAAACTAGCGGTGATTAGAACTGACATTGTTTCATAAAGATGTATCTTGTGATTTTGTTAGTGAAATGCGTCGTATGTTGTGTAGTATATATATTAAGAATTTAAATGAATTTTACAATCTGTATAGAGCTTTAATACAGAACATAAATTATAGAAGGTGTGTCCTACTTTATCTTCTTTACGTAGGACTGTCAAGTGATCGTCATATAAAGTAGGGATACTTTTGGGATCGAGTCATCCAATTTTCTGATTGGTCAGTTGCAGACAGAAGAAATCTAATGGCAGCTTGATGTTTATAGTCAGTCTCATTTCTGATTTTAAAAGAACCATAACTTGCTGTTTAATTATTTTCCGTTTTTTTCCAAGTTTCTGTTTTTCGTCAGTGTCGTCCACCTTCCCCCAGTACCACAGCGGAATGTCTGTGAACGTACAAAACTAGAAACCAGATTTTGATACTCGTGGCGGGCAGAGCACAGGTAGCCCATTGTGTAGCTTTGTGCTTAACTACAAACAACCAAACAAACGTCCCAGTGGCTTAGCTGTAAGTCTAAAGACTTCTAACGTTATAACGCGGTTCTGGTACCAGTGGTGAGCACAGCACAGATAACCTATTGTTTAGCTTTGTGCTTAACAACAAAACATCAGTAGTCAGTGTTTATTTTTAGTTCACGTTAAATAAAAAGTATCTCCTCTTCTTTCATTTAGAACAATCACTTATTTTATTTAAATTTTAATTCAGTTACGCCATACAGTTGTTCAACACTACCACATTTAGCCCATGTACTGTTTTTAGTTTATTAATCAATAAATTATTTGTTTTTCTTTATCTAGACGTTTAATCTTCTTTCCACCTGTGATGAATCACTGAAAGTGTCATTCAGTTTCAAATATCTATTTATTGCAGAGACCAAGGAACTGTACAAAGTATATCACAGCCTATTTCCGTCGAGACGACATTCTGTTGCAGTCAACCAAGACATAGTTATTTCAAAAGTTGTAGTTGTATGTTATTCCTCACTACATCTTACTTCTCTTCTGTGTTCCCATTGGGAAATTGTACATCATTATTTTACGATCTAAAAGGATCTATAACAGAGATAAGAGCCATGCTTATTTGAATGTGAGATAAAACTATCCTAACTTACGCGGAATTTTGACCTCTGCTGAATTATGAATGATCTCTAGCATTTCATTATATACTACAGAGCTTCATGCCCTTTCAAACCAGGAGATGAAGGAACTAAGGTTTCCTCTGAACCGAACCACTGATTACGTCAACCATCCTCATGCTTATGAGCCGGGTTTCAAACAGTGTGTAGTTACACCAAGACGTCCTGGAATGATCTGTACAGTACAAGACTTCACCGGCTCTGTAAAACCCCCATGCTAGATGGATTCTTTGGAAGTTGACAGAGACGAACTGCAGCATGTGGTCAGTACTCATCAACTGTATGATTGTTTTCACGCTCCATCTGTGAATAATCCAAGAATCCTTTCGTAATAAAAGAGTAAATTTTGAGGTCGTTGGTCTGAGAGAATCTCGTGTTTGAGTGGCCTTATGAAGGCAGTGACACTGTTGCTGTGTCAATATCTCATTCGAACAAGCATATGTGGGAATTGGATAATCATAACAATTTTCTAGTAGAATAACTAAATTCAAGCTACTATAAAGGTGCTATCACTTGCCTAGTCACAAATGAAATTAAGTCTCTTTTCCATCCTTCATAGAGGCTCAGCAAAGGAAGTTTAGAGTTTTTGTGAGGTAAATTACTGAATCCGTGATTAAATGATGCATTATATGCTGTTTACGCTTGCTTGTCAAAAACTGACAGTCGATGCTGTCAACAATCTGGGACTGCAGCTAGAAAGCCACTAAGTTTTGATCGAATGCAATAAAGAGCCATCTATTGGGCACACCTTACGACTCGTAACCGTGATGGCTACAGTAAGGTATATCTCCAGCGCAGTGGCAGCTGACTGAGATGATATTTTGACTAATAATTTTGTTGAAGAGCAACCTAATACATTTATGTAACATCTATTAACCATTAGAAACATTATATATCTGACTGAACCTGTGACAACAGTAACTAGTTTAAGACACTTAATCTTAATTGGGTCCAGTTCGGTCAAGCGGTTAAGGCACTCGACTCTTACTTAACCTGAGGGCCGCGGATTCGAATCCCCGTCACACCAAACATGCTCACCCTTTCAGCCGTGGGGTGTTATAATGTGACCATCAATCCCACTATTCGTTGGTAAAAGAGTAGCTCAAGAGTTGGCGACGGTGGGTGGTAATGACTAGTTGCCTTGTCTCTAAACTGACATTGCTAAATTAGGGACGGCTAGCGCAGGTAGACCTCTTGTAGCTTTGCACGAAATTCAAAACAAATAAATCATCTTAACTGCTGGTGTAGGAAGAAGCTTGCAATGACTCTATTGTAGATAGAGCATCTGAGTGTGCTGACCTAACATTATAGGAAACTAATAAGAATGAAGACACTCCTACAGCACTTTGATAGGAGGACATTACATGTGGAGACATTCCTACAGCACTGTGATGGGAGAATATTTCACGTAGAGACGCTGCTACGGCACTTTGATAGGAGGACATTACATGTGGAGACATTCCTACAGCACTGTGATGGGAGAATATTTCACGTGGAGACGCTGCTACGGCACTTTGATGGGAGGCTGCTACATGTGAAGATACTTCTAGAGCACTTTGATTGGGGACTACTACGTGTAAAGCACTGTTCAGCCTGTATTCCAGTGAAACGTAAAAGCTGCTACTCCAGTTGTGCTGTTTACTTGAAAGGAGAATGATCGGGTCCATGGAGAGAGCTGTGAACGCAGCAAACACTTCCTACGATTAAGACTGTCCCTTAATATAAGCTCAAATATCTGATAACAATAATCATTGAGATAGAATATGACCAACCAATTTGAGCTAGCGAGAGTACATGGATGCATGGTAGAGTTTTATGTAATGTAGCACAGTACAGAACTTTGCTAAATTTGACTGTATAACAGTCACTATCATGAAAGCTACCACTTTAGCCATTAAATACTCTTTGCCTTGTCAATGTCAATTAGCTTGCAGTAAATAAAGAAGCTCAGTTCGACATCATTGTTGGTACAATATCTATGATAATTATGACTGCAGCTCTCTTCCCAAAAATTAGTATCATTGGATGTTCTACACAAATTATGTGCTATTATATGATGTGCATAGGTTAGCTGCAGCTTTTTAATAAAACAATGGGATGCAAACCAGAATATGCACAAGAGCAGTGAAGACAATTCATGATGCTGCTAGAACTTTATCGAAAATGAAGTTGGACTTATTATTGTTGTTGTTTCTTTTTTTGTTTTGTAAATACTCCCACACTGCACCACCACCTGAACACTGTTTTGTGTCAAAGAACCAAGCCAGATTTGCTTGGTCAAGTATTTTTCTTCAAGAGTGAAATACATACGAGTTATGGTTTGTAATTATTACATGCAATTTATATTATATTACAGCAAGCTATGGTTTGATCTGTGTAAGCTGTATAAAGCCATTATAGTTGTTAAAATGTACTTTCATAACTTCACTGGTGTTAGATTATCTGATGAAAGAGTTCTATTTATCCTCAAAATAAACGTCAATGAAATATGAGTAATGTTTTCACAAGTATATGATGTGTAGAGCATGCTATACATGATTCAATTAACATTACTTTATATAAACTGCTTGAAGTCAAAATATTTATCAAGCACTTTTACTACTACTTTTATGGTGGAGAATGTATTGATAGACTAAACCATGTCTCATTGATGTGGTTGATGAGAACTAGGAAATATGACGGATTGCACATATATTAGAGGACCACAGGAGTACAATTTCACTTTACAATACAAACAACTATAGCAACAATTTGTCCATTTGTAGAAGTCAGGATCGTAAAGACAATGTTGTTCTAAAACCTAAGATCTCAGCCATGACATTATAGGAAAGGAAAAAGCTCTGCATGTCAGTGAAATACTTTCCCAAACTGACCACAGTAATCATTACATTGTGGATCTAATTTGTTACTTCACTAAGCGAGCTGAATCATGTGCACTGGCTGATGAGTTTGCTCAAACAGTTGCTAGTAAACTAACTTAATAGTGAATATGTCACATTTGAGTATCAAATGAGACACATACTTATCAAAGAATTAACTGTTTACCAATTTGTCATCTTTAATGACTGCATACAGTACACAGCTGTTCTTTTAACTTGTTACTATGATTCCCAGAACATTCCATTTATAAGCGTTATCAAAATTTTGTTGCTGGAATGCCTATAAGAATGTGTGGAAGTTATAATCCAAACACATTGATCAACAAATAGAAAGAGGAAATAAAAGACAAAAGGGAACATGTAAAGAGGTGTTGAATGAACATTTTTAAATTGCTATAATTTGCCTTACACCAGACCGAGTCTTATATTGAGCTTCAATATCTCAAGTTAACGAACTAGATTATTTTTTTTATGGTGTACAAAAATGTATTCGTCAAGAAGCTGAAAATTTGCATTGCTGACAAACCTCTGAAACACTCTTGACCAAGAAACAGAGAAAAAATAAAATGGAGTTTAAATACTGCTCTAATCCAGTGGAAGACGAGCTAAGGACAATAAAACACTAATATCTATGGCCATTTTTTTCAAAGACGTGACAGCATTATTGTAGACCCCTCAGTCTCCATAGTTGAAAATAAACGATATGTCTTTACAGGAAAGATATTCAGTTGATTGAAAAATCAATGAATTAAAGGGCATTGCAGCCTGGTGAATTACCGCAGTACACATTCTTAAGATATGCTACGTTGAACCAGTTCGGTTGAACAAACAATTAATGAACAAAAGGTGTCGTGACCCTTGTTTTCCAAGAAAGGGGCGATCTTAATGTGAAATATTCGAACAATGTTTGTGTTTACATACCCTGTTCTCTATTAAGTGCAAGTGAACACAAACATTGTTCGAATATTATTAGTAGCTAGCAAATTCTTGATAACTCCAAATAACAAGATCAGCACTAGCACTGTTACATATATTCTGTTCATAGCATCAACTGAACATAACCATTCATGTTACTAGGTGCTACGCTATGGATAACGTCTGTTTCTGAGCTTAGACGAGACACGTCCATAGTGTTCCGAAGAAACAACGAGCAACAACTATACAATATGTGTGAAGCGAATAATCTGTTCTACTGTTCATGGGTATTATTAAGTGTGCATCATACCAATGTCATGAAAATAATGAAATGTAAAGAGAATAAGTAGAGTTTATTTGTCCCGTGATAATATTGTGTACCAGCTGTCATTTTCATAATTTACAAATAATGTTTACTTACCATGTTTACCTTCTAGGATTTCTAGCCGTTGAATAGTGACTTCTATTTTCAGTATTTAGTTTGGATAACCGTGAATAGGAACACAATGTGCTGAACTTTACCATTATAGTAAAGTGCACAGTACTGCAACTGTTCTAATACTATGTTTAGATTTCGTCTTAACTAAATTCTACGTTTAAGTGTATATATATGATGAACACATACATACCTACGTATTTTAAACGTTCAGAATGCATAAGGCGGGGGCCTGGCATGGCCAAGCGTGTTAAGGCTTTCGACTCGTAATCCGAGGGTCGCGCGTTCGAATCCCGGTCGCACCAAACATGCTTGCCCTTTCAGCCGTGGGGGCGTTATATGTGATGGTCAATCCCACTATTCGTTGGTAAAAGAGTAGCCCAAGAGTTGGCGGTGGGTGGTGATGACTAGCTGTCTTCCCTCTAGTCTTACACTGCTAAATTAGGGACGGCTAGTGCAGATAGCCCTCGAGTAGCTTTGCGCGAAATTCAAAACAAACAAACAAACAAAACAAGTATAAGGCGGTCAAAACATCTACGTCTGAAACACTAAAACCGGAAGCAATAAAATACTAGAGAATTCAAATTGAAGTATTAAATATAAACTGTCAGTACGATGTCATTACTGTACAGTACAGTCAGCGAACGTCAGTAGTTACTGTGTGAGGTAAAGTTAACATACAGTACATTGATTTTTGAGAGAGTTTGAAAACAAAAATATTTTCAAAAAACGAACGTTCTCTTGAGTGCTGGATAGAAAAGGCAGATCGTGTGTAACTCACGTGAAGGTTCTTTTCTTTCTCGTCACACATGTCTAGGGGTTAA
Organism: Tachypleus tridentatus; assembly: GCF_004210375.1. Taxonomy (NCBI): domain Eukaryota; kingdom Metazoa; phylum Arthropoda; class Merostomata; order Xiphosura; family Limulidae; genus Tachypleus; species Tachypleus tridentatus. The sequence continues at coordinate 68,008,469 of NC_134837.1, read as the reverse complement.
ACACTAAAATCAAAGTGCTGGTCACTGGTATGTCTTCCAGGTTCAGGAGACACGTTGATAGCATATAAAGTTGCTGACAGGCAGAAAACAGTATGTGTGACAGGCAATGTATATGGAACATTGTATTTCGCATTTCATTCAGTAAGACTTCACTTCCAGCTATTCATTGTTAAAAACACTGTTCAGTTGTTTTTATTTTGTATATTTGGTTACAGAGATTAGTGTTCAAGCACTGTATGATAGTGCACGTATAAGCGATGGAGAATAGTCTAATGTGGTACACAAGTTCATTTTAATGCTGTATTAGAAATTTTTAAGACTTTGTTATCAGTGAGCCATTAAATTCTGCTATACATTGATAGTTTCACATAATTTCACTGTATTCTTTAACGCAAGTTTTGCCAATAGACACTATAATAAAGCCTAAATGTTTGACCTGTCACAGGATAGATTGACAAGTGATGATATCACTGCTATTTATAATCTGTTTTAAGATCAAACAGTACATTGACTGGCTACTTACGCTCTGTACAGCTGCCTGTCTTTACTGTCAGTGATTTAAATAACGTTAACTTGCATCAGATAATATTCTCGACCTTAGTACCAAGTCAACCTCAGAGCTGAAGAACTCATTAAAGATTCCATTTACTATTAATTTTTTTGATTTAGAATCACCTCCAGCACTCATGCTGATGAATATAAATTATCACCTTCAGATCCAACTTCTTAATGCTGCCTGCCCCAAATACTCAGAATATCGAAAGGCTGCACAAGAAAAAGAAAAGTGGTAGATAAGCAGATTGTCCATCAGTGGATTTAATACACCACAGGCTCATCTCTGGTAGGAAAATAACTTAAAAACAAGAAACAGCTGAGTGAGCTGCCAGACAGAAAGAGCTCTCCTAAAATTTCAGTAGAATCACTCACCTCAGCAAAAAACGTCCGTTTTATGAAGTGAAAGACCTGACAACCGAGTGTAATGGCTTCAGGGTAGGATACTGGTGGAGTCCATCAAGAAAATGGAGGAGATATGTTGGAGTAATAATTATTAGGCCCGGCATGACCAAGTGGTTAAGGCACTCGACTCGTTATCCGAGGGTCACGGGTTCGAATCCTAGTCCCAGAAAACATGCCCGCCCTTTCAGCCGTGGTGTGTTATAATGTGACGATCAATCCCACTATTCGCTGGCAAAAGAGTTGGTGGTGGGTAGTGATGATTAGCTGCCTTCCCTTTAGTCTTACACTGCTAAATTAGAGACGGCTAGCGCAGATAGCCCTCGTCTACATTTGCGCGAAATTCAAAATAAATCAATTGTTCTTGTTTTGTAAATTGTGTTTGAGAATGCTGTAAGGATAGATATTGTTTTGTTGGTAATTACATGCTAATTCTTCCTAACTAAAGAAGCAAACAGATACCTAAACGTTTCCTTTTTTATGTCACTAAAATGATTCACTCATAGACTTACTGGATATTTCTCTGATTACTTTTTAATTTGTCACCACTCACAATCAACTCAATCATTTACTAATTCAATGATTCTCGTGTTTATAACGTGCCAGTTGTTTCAGTGCATTTCACAATGCTTCTTGAAGATTTATAAATATTACATCGTTTTGGAAAGTACGCCATCTAGCGAACAGTTAAATTAACATATTAAACAAAATACCTAAAAATACAATGAAGTTGATAACAATATTCGTTGTTTGCAAACAAATGTGACTACAAATTGAAATACATTAGTAATGATCAATAAATATGTTTACACGGAATACACAAGACATTATTTATTAATCTTTTGAAAAATAAAGTGAAATTTAAACTTTTCGTACTCACTGACATGTTTCTTTTATCGGCATTGATCTGTTACTGTTGTTTGTTTATTGAGAACACAACGAACGCTACACAAAGGGCTTTCTGTACTCTGTTATCCACAGGTATCAAAACCTAATGTTTAGACTTTACCGCTGAACCACAAAGGCATTTGCTTTTCAACATCAATTATATTTATGTACATCAGTGACATGTTTAGTTTTTTGTTTTTTTTTATAGGATCAAATAGTTAGTCTAGAGAGTATGACAATATGTAAAGAAAAATGACGTCATAACATCGGCTGAAGTCTCGATGTGGATACTTTAAACATCATAAAAGACTTAATCCTGACATCTCAATTGAAAAAGGAAGACTAAATTATTTTTCTAGACGAGAGACAGTTAAAGTAACCTATTTTGTGGTTTTACTCTAAAACGAATAAACCTTTCATATACCCTTTCTCGTCAGAAATAACTCAAACTCATGATAAAGGTATAGAAATACTGATAATGGCGAAACAAAAGTCCTTATTTAAAAGTGATAAAAATGGGCGTCATTATTATAAAATGAGTTTCTATCCCAAAGCTTGTAAGTGGCTGTTAAATTACAATTTAATTGCGACCTCAAATCAAATTTCGAGGTTAACTAAAATATATAATTCTTTAACTTTTTCTTCCAGTTATTGTTTATATTATTTTAACGATTATACAAAACTATAAAATTATTTTTATGTAATTCTAAGAAACCCATGGACTGAAAAATCATACTTTAATTACTGTATACTATTTTCCATAAAACTTTTATAATGTATATAACGACAATAATCAGCCCCCCGCTAGCACAGCGGGCAGTCTACGGATTTACAACGCTAAAATTAAGGGTTCAATTCCCTGCGGTGGGCTCAGCAGATAGCCCGATGTGGGTTTGCTACATGAAAACGTGCACACAATAATTACTTACATCTAATTGCGTTTATTGGAACACAAAATAATTGTGAAGAGTAATAGGTAAGTTTAAATTAGCTTGAACAGAATGCGATTTTGAATTACAATGTTTGTTTTTGAATTTCGCGCAAAGCTACTCGAGGGCTATCTGCGTTAGCCTTCCCTAATTTAGCAGTGTAAGACTAGAGGGAAGGCAGCTAGTCATCATCACCCACCGCCAACTCTTGGGCTACTCTTTTACCAACGAATAGTGGGATTGACCGCACATTATAATGCCCCCATGGCTGGGAGGGCGAGCATGTTTGGTGCAACCGGGATTCGAACCCACGACCCTCGGATTACGAGTCGAACGCCTTAACACAGTTGGCCATGCGGGCCTTGAATTACAATAAAATTTTAAAATGTTACGCAACAAATTCTTTACACAAGGAATGGTATTGTGAACGGGAATATTTTTACGATAAATACGATAAATCTCAAAGCTCTAACTTGTGCATTTTATAAATGTTTCCATTTTTAGGAATGATTCATCGACTTCTAGAACAATGTATTTTACAATTATACTCATAGCCTAGTTCTTTAAGGTTTTCTTTGTGGCCTTTCACTTTTAAAGAATTAAGAGATAAAGGTCGTTAATCCGTTTTATTTCACTTTCTAGTCCTAGAAAGCATAAGTATCGTATTTCATAAATTTTGCCAAGAAACAGCAATTCCAAACTAGAATACGAAATTTTTCTTAAAAGATTTTCTGCTATATTTTTTTACATGCTGGTGTTGATGAACCATATCCAGTAAAGCTAACGTCAAAAACATTTCTGGGCATCAAAACTTTAGTATACTCAAATTGTTATTGATGTGAGCTATATTTTTTAATGTTTTAATTTCGATGTTAACCAGATGGCGTATGATGTTAAGATCAACTAAATTCCAATAAACTATGTATTCATATACAGCGAATTTTCGTCGTTAACCAAGTAAGCTGTATGTCTGTTTTGCCGCAATCTTGCAGAAGGTACCATCTCAGTATAAAAATAACTTTACATTTAATCTTTCCAGGATTTTTACAAGATTGCGAATAAAAATTATAGATGTATAGCGAAGGCTTAAGGTCAGGGCATCAAACAACATTACGAATATTTGCCTGTTTTTGAATTTCGCGCAAAGCGACACGAGGGGTATCTGTGTCAGCCGTCCCTAATTTAGCAGTGTAAGACTAGAGGGAAGGCAGTTAGCTAGTTACCACCACTCACCGCCATCTCTTGGGTTACTCTTTTACCAACGAATAGTGGGATTGACCGTAACTTTATAAGGCCCCCACAGCTGAAAGAGCATGTTTGGTGTGACGGGGATTCGAACCCGCGGCATTTTTAAGGGATAGAAATAAAAACACAGTTAAGTATTCGTTTTAATTTATGGAAATAATTGAGTATATAATTTTAGATCAAAAAGATTTTTTAATGTCGTTTGATGTTGTGTAAATATTTATTACAGTACCAGTGAAAAAAGTTATTGCATCATTTTGAGAAAAAGTAAAAACCAAACCAAACAAACTCGGTCTCAGAAATAATGGATATGATTAACTTGATAGAAGTATGTGTTGAAAACCTTTTTTTTTTTTTTTCCAAATTAATAGCAAATATGATGAAAAATTAGAGGATAAAAAATAAAAATACTGATTAAAAAAAAGATATAGAGGTTTAATAGAAGAGTTGGAAGAGAGAAATGAAATATTTAAATAATAATTAATAAGAAAATTACGAATGAAGGCAAAAGTGACAAAATTAGAAATGTTTAGAGCAATCAAAACAATAAACTTCAAGAGGCACAAAAGTACAAAAGCTGTAACGACAAAACTGAAGAGGTAAAAAAAATCACAGAGGAAGAAAGGAACATCCATGATGTGATAAAACTTTTGTGAAACGAATTAGTGAATGTAAGATATAAATCAATCGTGCTTCTTTTTACTTAAGCCCAACAATTCCAGTTGAAAACCAATTACTACAAAACATGGAATATGATAATTTTTTGGACTGTACATCCATTAGCACTATGCTTTTGCATGCGTTACTGTAGAAACATTCTGAACTAATCAATTCATGTCCCTACTTAATCCAGTAAAATAATTTAGCTGACGAGTTCAATAAGACTGTTAAATTAAAAAACAATAGACGATGTGGAAATGGTCTCACGTGAGACATATAAGGCTTAATTAAATTAACTTTCAAAGTTAAAATAGTAAACAACAAGTTTGTAACATTTAAAAGGGCCAGCTTTAACGACATAAATTGATTTTCTGGTTGAGAGCAATAATAAGTTTTAGAACAGAGTATGGAAAGAAAAAAAGGTTTTCGCTGAATTTGTGGAATATTTGAAGAGGCTTTATTAATTATCTTATCTGAATGCTACACAGGAAATGATGAATTTGTTGGCACGTGAATAGCTTATAGACGATGTAAGAATTAGTTTAAAGCAAAGTAGATGTATATCTTTAATTAATGGGAACTTTCCAGTTGGTGATGGAATTTAAATGCATTAACTTGTCGACTGCCAAGTATTTCAGCTGGTACAATACAACTCTAATGCTTCTTCATTTTGTAACTTTTTCGTGACGCCATTTTGGATCGAAAGTGAAACAATTTGTAAGTAGGTCAAATGCATGTATGGTGCTGACATCTAGCGCTGAAGTTAGGTATTACTGAGAACGGATAAACTCGTCCGTGGCACTGTGTTACCGATCGGCTTGGACGAGTTATCTCGTTTACGGCATTGAACAGGTTAAAGTCGTAGACAAAGAATTAAAGGCATTATATGGAATTTACATGTGATCATCATATTGAGTTGTTTTGAAACACCAACTCCTTCAGGTGATAATCTAGAAGAATTGAAAGGATTAGTTAGACAAATAGCACTATGTAACACAAAATTTTGTTCCTGAATAGTATGTGTTGTTTTTTAATTGCTTACGTTGATAGAGTATAGATAATGACCATTATTTCCTTCAAACTTTGCTTTTGTGACCTGAATAATGAAACTTAGAAATTAACCTGTTTTATATGTAAAAACGGGCAAATTTGCACATTTTCATTTACATAAGGTCTGAATAAAACAACATATGAATCAAGATTTACATGTTTAGAAATGAGTAGGTTTTCGAGATTTGTGACTGTAATGTAAATCACTTTCATGTATCAACCCCCAAATATAGTCTCTCATCATTTTTTTATTATATGCTCCTTGGTAGTGGCGTTGGAGGTCCAGTATACCTTGGTGGAAGCGATCGCCCTGCTCCTCTGAGTATGCTCCCATGTTCTCCTCGAATTTGTCAAGGTGAGCGTCAAAGATATGGACTTTCAGGGACATCCTTCAGCCCATTTTGCCGCAGTTCTTCAGAGCCTCAACCAGTTCCACATAATTTTCGGCCTTGTGATTGCCCAAGAAGCTCCGAACCACTGCGATATAACTGTCCCAAGCTATTTTTTCCCTTTCTACCGAACCTCTTGGGGAATTTTGTGCACTCCAGGAGCTTCTTTATTTGTGGTCCAACGAAGACACCAGCTTTGATCATTTCCTCGAACAGCTTAAGGAAGAAGTCTTGAAGGTACTTGAAGGCTGCAGACTCCTTATCAAGAGCTGTAACAAATTATTTCATAAGACCCAATTTTATGTGCAATGCTGGAAACAACACTTCTGGAGGTCTACTAGTGGCTCACACTTGACATTGTGCCTCCCCACAGAGAATTTTGTCCGTTGTGGCCAGTGCTTCCTGTTGTAGTGCGCTGCGGTGTCCCTGCTACCCCAAAGGCAAAGATAACAGGGAAACTTGGTAAAGCCTCCTTGGAGACCTATCAGGAATGCCACCATTTTGAAGTCTCCGATAACATTACAGCCATACTCGTCATACTTTAAGGCTTCTAGCAAGGTCTTGACGCTGTTGTATTCCTTTTTGAGGTGCGCCGAATGAGCCAGTGGAAGAGACGGATAATTATTGCCGTTATGGAGCAGCAAGGCTTTGAGGCTTCTGGATGAGCTATCAATGAAGAGACGCCACTCGTTCGGGTTACAGGCAATTCCAATTGCCTCGCAAAAGCCGGATATATTGTGTCAGAAGCAGAAGTGAAGAAGCTTGAAGAATGTCGGTGATGCTTCCTCGAACTTGTGGCTTTTACACTTTCATCTAACAAATCCCACTCCTTGAGCTTAGATATACTAAAATCTCGGCATTTGACTTTGTTAGACCAAGATCTTTGATCAAGTCATTGAGGTCTCTTTGGTTGGGGTAGTATGGGTTTCTCTCACCAGGTGCACCTCTGAAATTGTAACCTGGATCTTCAACATCTACCTCCTCTTCTACAACATTCTAGAAAGTTCTTGAAAATTCTTGTAAGTTCGAGAGAAATCTGTATCAACTACTCAGACTGAATCTACCTGGAATGTTCTGGAAAATGGATAAATTTGAAAATTTCATTACACATACATAACAAAAGTAGTTTCTTGCCCAAACATAAGCATATTAGGTAAACATCCAGCCAATTTCTGCCTCTGTTGTACAGTATGATATCAGGACATTTGACAAGTTTGTCCCAGTCAGTTAAGTGAGATTAATAAACTTTGTAATCATCTATTACACCCTTAGCCAGATAAGATGGTGTGTGCTTCTTCAACACACACAACTCTCTGTACAACGTGGTGCAGATAGCCTAGTTACTTTGCACCAAAAAATGCTAACAGACCAACCAACCTCAGTACAACGTAGAAAAAAACTGGCTGTTGAAATTACTCCTCTGATTAATATGTATATCTTTTAGGGTTTATCTGTTTTTCCAACACACAAGTGATGGTCTTTGTTCAGATAATGACTAATGGAATGCTTCATATCCATTAATCCAGTAATGTGAAGCACATACTTATTACGTCACTCAGTCTCTTGAAAGAGACTAGCAATATCTAAAGCTGTTTTTTTCGAGGAGAGAATCAATAATTATTTGCTGAAATTTACTCTTTTGAAGCTAGTTTCTCTCTCACTCACACACACACTCAGTGCAGTTCATGATTCACACTTGGTCAGTAGAATCTGTTAGACATTAGCGATAGTTTCAAAACACTTTAGGGGCATCCATTCCTTATGTTATTCAGGGTCTACAGAAGCTGCTTATGCAAGGGATGATATGCCACCAGGTACAGTACAGGCATTACACTGCTGTGCACCTATAGCTGTTCATACAAGTGGTAAAAACTTATGCATCAACACTCAGTTTTGCAATCTGTGCTTATCACACACCCTCTTGCTGCATGATGAGGAATGTCCAGGCTAGGTCTGCATCTCGGAGCTGCTCATTTTGGAATTAATGTGTGGTTAAGTTTTAGTACTCATTTCACAGTGGTCATCACTAGTATGGGTCTGAAGTGGCTTACATGTTGTCAAGGTACCCTAGATCAAAACATTCACTAAACAGACATGGTCTCACCCTATGGCAAGATAATGTATCTGCATTTCTTTGCTACATTCCTGAATGGTGAAGTAAAATCATGTTATACTCTTGGAATGTCATGATCCAATATCATAAGGATTTTTAAAGTTCATAAATCACACGAGATGTATGTTGAAACAGTAATTATTAACTAGTGCACCCACGTGTGCTGGGAGCTGAACATACGTTTTGGTTCATAGTGTTAGGAAAGCAAAACCAACTCTATAACCGGTATCGGTTTCCTCACCTTCTCTTATACTCAAATAACTTCTAGTGTGGAGCTGTCATGCTAATGAACCCTACAGACAGATTATATTACTCATACTACTGCTACCTGCTTTTATGATGGTAAAATGTGGGTCTTGCAAGTCGGCTCTGCCACTTTACACATTAACACAATTTCGTCCGCAGTAAACCATGAATAGAAGTTTTACACTTCTCTCTGGTAAATATACACAAGTGGTTCATGGTACTGTGATTAGCTTTCAGTGGCATTTAATCTTCCCAGCAACAGTCAGTTCACCTGTTACATAGGAAAAGATTTATTCAAGTTTTTACAGTCTATTTCATACACAACTTGATAAATTGCTTAGATGATCCAAAAGCATTCAGAAATATACCTATCAATTCACATCAAGATCAAGACGTCGACTGTTTGGTAAAGCAAGGTCAGTGTTTATTGGTATGAAGAGAGGTCTCAATCAAACAACCAATACAAAGCAGTATCCACCATGTACAGTGGACCGCCATTAAGCCGCGGACCAGTAAACCGCGAAATCGCTTAAGCCGCTGTATCAAGTCTTGTCCCAAAATTTTTGATGTATTAAATCTACTACCTGGCTGTTTAAAGTTTCTCACACTCACCTTGTCTTTATAATTTCAATGGGATATTTAAAAAGGATTTGCTTTAATTTGGGAAATAAATAAAATATATTACAATAGAAATCGACCGTTAATCTACCTTATCCACTCTCTATGTCAGCTTTACGGAGGCCGCCATTGTTACCGAATCACACCTCTCCATACATTAAAGTTAATCCGCAGTAAATCCGTGAAAAAAGTGATCAATAATTGAAGTATTATTTTTAATTCGATAATCCGATATTTTTATGGAATTGTATAAATATTAGCCACAAACCCAATAGAAATCACTTCAGTTTCTGAATTATTAGTGAGCATATCATATTGACATGGCGGCCCGCATGTAACACGGGAAGACGAAATTTTACAGGGAAAAGCGAACCATCGCAATGCATTGGTCGCTTGTGTTAAAACGGCACTTGTCAATTGTATCTGAATAGTCTATACATTAATATTATAATGATCACGCAATGGCCCGGATGAGGCTCGTCGGCGGAGCTGTTGGCGACTTCGGCTTTTCAGTCACAAAGGTTTAAGCCGCGGTTAAGCAGGTTGATCCCCCAAATACCGCGGCTTAACGGCGCTCCACTGTATAATGCAACTCCTTTATCAACCAGGAACTCCATAACCCAGCCACGTACTCTAAAAGGAACACAGCGAGCTCCACCCACTCAATTTAAAGCTGAGTAATCACCAGTTTCATTACTTCAGTCAGTGGCTAGATCCTTTGGGTTTGTCACTGGCCTTCCTAAATTTGCTATGCAGTTTAGAACAGAAGATTCCATCAGTTTTGCTTCCCAGCAGGACAATGACAAAGCAGTTAGAAATGTTTTATCAATCCATAACTATAACACTAACCCTGTCCCCTTTTCACTCTTCTGTACTCAATCTCATTGACCACCTTGAACCTTACCGCTTTAGAGATTACTGTGCTATTAGGGTGTATACGTCATATATCTGCATCCAAGCTCTCAGAGGATCTTCTTTTACAAGCCTTAACTTGAGCTAGGTCAATGGCTTGGTCTTCACTGGATCAAAACATCAGAGTAGCTGAGCTGTGCCTTCAGTTGGTACTTGACTGTGTTGAATGCTGGACTGCCAAGACTGTAACACTGACTTTCCTAATCCTAAAACAATTGGATCCAGGCAATCACTTGCTGGGATCTTTGTAGAAAGAAGTTCATGTCATTCTTTGCTGCCCCATTGTATGCTTGAAGAAGAGATCTGTTTGATATTAGCTTCAGTAGTGCATGAATTACATCCAGATTTCACTCTGTCAGTCTCTTGGTTCACCTCAGTGGACACTCAGCTATGATGGAGGAGCTATTGAGTAGGTAGGTACTAGAAGATCTACACTAAAGAACACTTATTTCAATCCTTGGATTTCTACTTGACATGATGCTGGATGTACTTCATCAACTTTCCCTACAAATGGTCTGGTATTCAAACAATTCACCTTTGTTTTTAAACTTGCTCCCTCCCTTCTGAGAAGGGGCTCTGCTACTCAACATATCCTCTTCTCTTCTTCGTGGTGTCTGCTGTAACAATCATTTAGCATTACAGCTCCAGTTGCCAGAACGCATCACCAATGATACTTTTTCCTTGTCATCAGAAAGACTTCAGTGCCTCTCTTTTGAAAAAGGCTTCTGCCTAGTCCATCAACCACCATCCTCATCAGCAAAATCTCACTGCATCACCAACAGCATCTCACTGTTGATCTGGGGCTCATTATCTTGTCCTAATCCCCAACTTTCCTCCACCTCAATTAGAGATTACTGTTCCACCTGTTAGATTTTGGCTAGATTACAGACCACCCCCTCACAAATAGATTCTAAAACACTCCAGCAGTGATCAGTGGTATCAACAGCCAACAATTTCTCTCTCTCCTATAACTGCATCTCTTTTTCTCTACTTGGCAGCTTCAAACACAGCTGATGCTGAACTTTTCTTTTGATAAGTATCTTCAAACAAAGTCTGCACATGAATGCACCTCACAAACATGAACATTATCCACTGTGAATTGAGCAGTACGATGTGGCTACCCTACTATTATCCAGTTAATTGATAGAGAAGACAACTTGCTATTTATGTGCGAGAACAACTTGGCAGAAAACTGGGCTAACTGACAATTAATGAACTCTCACCATTTGTACCAAAACAAGGTGAGATGAAGTTTCTACTTATTTGATCAACTCACTGCTTTTAAACAGAAAATTTTTAAAAACAATTTTAAAACTTTTGACCTTACCTAAGTTACAGATAGCACCATGCTGTACTATGTATGGATAATGCATGTGGCCTGGAGATAGGGAACTTTGTATATACTATCACAGTTTTTTGGTTTAATTAAGATATACTGATACAGCTATTGGTAATTTATATATATTTACCATTAGAGATTAAAAAATTCCTATTAACATATACTAATAAATTACTAAGAGGTTTTTATAGACAGAGATTTGTCTAGATTGTCCATTATCCTGAGCAGAACCTCTTATAGAAAGCTTTAGCAATAATTGATCCAATTTCAGCATCTATGAGATAGAAGTATCTGAGAAAGAGGGAACAATCCCTTATTCTCTCAAGTCAAACACATAAACGTGTCCATATGTTAACTTAAGCTTTACTTCCTTTATATTAAAGATTGTGATTCTTTACAACTTGTGTTCTGTCACAGGTAGAGTAAATACAGGCACTACATTTCATTTTCAGTATTTGTTGAATTGTTCTGTTATTGTGTAGATTTTATAGATTGTTTTCAGGAAAATCAAGGCAGTTTGACAATAAATCAATGGATTTTCTTCAATAATAAAGTATATTACAACATAAATAAGTGGTTTCTTCCAATGAAAGTTGGCATACAAAGAAGGTCAAATCAGATGTTAAATCATCTGCATTAGATGTATATTTTTGAGAAATTTCATTTTAATTACCAATATTATTAGCTTTGCACAAATGTTGTCTTTATTGGATTTCTGGCAAGACGTACATATCGCTGACATTGAAATTCATTAATTTAATATCATGATGGCAAATTGCCAACATAATTTTTCCTTATTTAACTTAAGCACATATTTCAGTTAATTTACATTTTGTCAAACTGCATCCTAACCAATTTCTTACTGTCATGAACTATCTTATATACTTTGTGTCATAGTTCAGGTTATTTAGCACTGCTACCTTGTTACCTTTACCTGTGGTAGGCTTCTGGAATGGGTTGCCACTAGATGTGTCAGTACAGTTAACTTAAGAGAGTTTAACAGAAAGTTTGATAAATATCTGAGTGGTAAGAGCTGACTCTTTCACAGTTATTCAAAACATATTGTATGTACTAAGTATTGTGTTCACTGACATGAGATTGAAGCTACCTTGTGGTACAGATAATAAAATACTATGAAAAGATGAAACAATAAATGATATGAAAAACTCTATTCTGTCTTTAAGAAAAAAGTTCATATTTAAGAACTTCATAGATGTATGAGCACCTGTCTTGTGTTCCTTTAATATAAAACTTGTGTAAATTCTTTCTTATAATCTCCATTTTGATATCTGGGCATGTTTTGATGACTACATTCTGAGGAACATATCCAAGTCATAAACTATAGAATAATGTTGTTCATTTCATCATGCATATTCTAGAAATGTATTTTCCAAGATTAGTAAAGATCTTATTTGTATCATTACAAAATTCTTTGCAGTATGATTCTTTAAAATTTCCATGCTAAACCAAATCCATTACATTCTAATTAACTGTGTTTAAATCTTTGTTACTGAATTTATTCGTTTACGAGGATAACTTCTCTTGGAATGGCCACATAGCAACAATCATATTCCAGTATGTCTTGCAAATTTTAAAACATATACTGCTGCAACAACTCTTGAAAAAACTGTCTTACACGGATAAACCTTGTTCTTTATAAATAGAATAGCATTAACGAAGCCAAGCCTATACATGAATGTACCTCTCAAGCATGATCCTTCTCCACTGTGAATTAAATTAAGTCCAAGATGTGGCTGCTTTTGATTATCATCCAATTTGCTGATAGGAAAGAGAACTTTCTATTTTCATATATTATATGCTACTTTCCCTGCAGAAAATGTGACTAATTGCTAATTAGCACACTTGTATAATTTCCAGCAAAACAACATAACTTGAAATGTTAACTTGATCAATTCTCTTCAACCTAACTGGAAACTCGGAAAACAATAATTTTGAAAATAATTCAGATCTTCATTAAGAAGTACCTAACACCATCTAATTCTGAAATATGCAATTGGAAAACAAAATATTCCATGTGACACTACAACATATTCCCCACTATGTAAATCCTTTATTGACTAAAGAGGTTTAAAATTACTTAAAACATTTGTTCAGCATGTTTGCTGGAGGTAAACATGCAGGATGTTTGTAAAAGATTGAAAAATACCCATCATGCAACAGTAGGTGTAGGATGTGGACGACCTCCTCTATGCCTTCCACGACTTCTTTTCACACCACGATTTGGCTCACCTTCCACTTTAGTAGACCCTTCAACAGCTGTATTAGTGCTACAAGATGGACGCATCTTTGGTGGCTTGTTTCTGTTGACCTGCGTGGGTGGGGAAGCATTGGGAAATAGTCTGCTGACGTTTCCCACAGCTTTGGTTCTACCTTCACGAAATACCATCCTCATTCCAGTCCGCAGGTACTCTGGATTCTTGATGAAGCGAAAGTGAACAATAGCTTTATCTCCTGTCCTCAGGCAATCTTGAGACATAGAAATGATAGATGCTGTCTGTCGAACACTTCCACAGTGAACTGGAATATAATTTTGAAAAAAGATAAGGTATATTACAAACTAACAATCTGAGGTAATTATCAACAAATACAAATTACACAGAGATTAGAACATAAGGTAAACTTAACATCAGAATAGAAAACATAGAAAAAAGAAACGAGAAAGAGCATTTTGATGGGAAACAGCACAGGATAAATGAAATAACATATGTTAACCCTTTGGAAACATTTTTTTTTTATCAGCATAGTAAATCCAGCAGGCCATCTTTCTTCATGTGCATTAATATTAAAAACCAGAAAAGATATTATTAAAGGTTCAATCCAATCCTACTGTAAGACAATACTAACAATATTAGAATAGAGTTTGGAGAAAAGGTTGGAAAAAATGTTATAATTATTATACATGAAAATAACTTACAATGATATTTTGTAGTATTGATTTGTATTTTGTTTTAAAGGAAATGTCATTTCTTCTATCCATTTGGATAATTGAGAGTATATGCATATAAATTAGTTAGGTAAGGGTTATTTCAAATTTTAATGGATGACTATTTCACATCAACTAAAACAGGTTTCTGAAATGTACCATTTTATGGTGATCAATAAGAATCATTACAGTCAGTAGACTGTATCTATCTTGGAAACATGTGGTATTGGCTAAGCAAGACTAGATTCCACTAAAAACGTAACATTTGTATTGAATAATTTAAGTGTACCAGAAAAAAGGAGTAAGACTCATCTGATGATATTTCTACAGAGACATTTTGAGTCAGGTGAAATTCAGGTCAATTCTTATGTCTCTTGAGGTTTGAAAATCACAAATGAATGTGTTATCTACTTTGCAGTTGTTTAGTACACAACCTTCTAGGAATCAATGTAACAAATTTTTCTTAGTGAAAATGTAATAAACTAGTTTTCCATTCTACTTATTCTTTAGGCTTCTGTTCAGGAAGTTAAATTTGAATAAATTAATGATCCTGTTACATAAAATATACTTGTTTTTTTGTTCTGAATGTTATTTTGACCAGATGCTCAAAGAACAAATCTATTCTTCTCCATTGATGAAAAGGGAATTCAACCATGAACTTTGAATCCTTATTATCAAACAATGCAAGGTTTTAAGACTAACAGCAAATAAATATTTCCTCAGGTTATATTATCACATTCTTGTACCCACTTTACTGAAACTTGATTGAATTCACATTATGGAAATAATAAATATTTTTAAACATGGTGCAAAGTATTAACAAATGAAATGTTAGTCACTTTGGTAAAATCATGAGAGTACAATTATCATTGTTATAAAATAGTCTTTAGCCACCTAACATAAGCAAAACCTTGGAGTTCCATCCAATTCTAGTTTGACTGAATTTAAAACGAAAGATAACTGTAACTGTTTTAAATGGAAATCGCTTTGAAAGTTTGTGCTTATGATCTTTCAGCATTCATTGCTGTTGTGACATTAAAATTAAAAATGCTATTAATTTACCATAATGATGCTTTATTGGATTTCATTCAAAGTTTAATGAATATTCATCTAATACTATTGTCATTAAGTTAAATAATATTCTTTGTATTATAATGGAAACAATAAGAACAGTTTCCAGGATAATAATCAGGGATTACTTTTATCATGACTGATGTTATTTTACAAATAAGTGACACCAGTTCAATATGTTAGGTGTTCACAAGTGTTATTTGGTAGGATATCTATAAATATATTTCATATATAGAATCTCCAACTTGTAAATTTCCATCTTGGTTTAATTAGCAGCTGAATATTTTAATTTAAAGAAGTACTATTCCAAAAAAAAACTATAAACAAAATGAAATTACAATACATTTATAATGATTTTTCTGTTCTTCTGTAAATATAAATATTCATCTAAGTAAGTGTCTCCTCTTTAGACAAGTATTTCACAAGACGAAAACCTGAATGATCTACCAAACATGAAAAAGATATGCACAGACTACTGTTGACACAGGTATATTCATACTTATTCATAATAGTCTTAATTTAATAAGAAAACCTTTGTTCAGACAATAGACATGGTTATAGATATCAAAATGGCACCAAACTACACCAAAATTATTGAAGACTAAGAATCTGGACTACAAGAAATTTCTGTAGATAAAAAAATGGAGATAACAACTAAATGAAATGAAGATTTCTTATTAACCTTTCATCCACTCCTTCCATAGTCCAACTAAATTCCCCTCAGTGTGGATTCCTGTACGTGATGAGGGAACCTCACAGGGAAGGTTCTGTTCTTTCAGTTTACCTCCTCTGGGATCTAAACATCCACCCATGTGTTGCTGTGCATGGCAACCCATAAAGGGAAGGAGAGGATCCTGGTGGTTGAGGGGTCCAACACACCATTTTGGCCATGAATTCTTGTAGACAGGCAGCCTTGGGGTGGCCCCCCTTGGGTCAATCGGCTGGCCCACTTGAGCTAGGGTCAACCAAGTACCAGTGTTCGATCTTCTCAGCAAGTGTTGTGGACATTGTGTCTGATGCTGGTGTTTGGATATAGTGCTCATGAAACCGTGGCATTGCTGCAGTATCTTTGTTTGATATTGTAGTGCATCCTTTCATAGGGCTCCATGCTGGGTGGGGTCTGTGGACACCAAAATTTCTCATTTTTTATTATGGATCCTCCAAATAAAACCTTAAATAAAATAGTGAAAAAACAGTCCATAGCTAAACGACCACGTCTTGAAGATCCTGAGCAGCAATCCTCACCATCTGTAACACCTGTTGTACCTCATTTTCTTATCTTACATTCTCTTTCAGACAAACCTTTAGGGCAAATGTCTCCCTTTTTCATTGAGAAGGGACTAGATGAACTTGCTGGCTCTCTAAAGTCAGTAAAGAAGCTTTGATCTGGTGACATATTGGTGGAAACATCTATATCTTAACACAGTGAACTCCTATTGCATTCAAAGGCAATTGGAGATATACCTATTGAGGTTACACCTCATGCAACTTTGAATTCATCACAAGGAGTTAATGTTGAGAGGAAAAACATCCCTGGGTCAGAGATTCTTGCTGGTTTCTCCACTCAAAAGGTTTCTGCAGTGAGATGTATCTTCACTCGCAAAGATAGAATTAACATGCCAACAAATATCCTTGTTCTGACATTTACATCACCATGTCCACTTGCTACCATCAAGGCAGGTTATCTTAATTGTAGGCTATGGCCACACATTCCAAACCCTCTCTGATGTTTCCAGTGTCAGGGTTCGGTCACTTGAAGACGTTGTGTTGTGGTTCCTTGAGGTGGCAAGGACCATGATGACTATGAGTGTGAAACTGACCCTCATTGCATCCACTGCAATGGCTCTCACCCTTCCAACCTTTGTTTTGCCCTAAATGGCTGGAAGAAAAAGAGGTGCAGTGTTTGAAAACAATTCATAACATTACTTATCCTGAGGCTTGAAAGTTACTGTCCACCACTTCATCTCAGATATATGCTGCTGCACTTCGTTCCACTACTACAGTGGGAGTGCAGACAGATCTCTCTTTGCCTCCAAAAGAATCATTCTCAAAACAAATGAAAAGTATTTTGACCTCCATGGTTTTTAACCATGAATCAACTTAAACACCCATCTCTGTCCATTACATACATTCCAACAAACCCCAAGATCCACTTCCTTTGGTTCCATATACAGGCATTTCTTTGGATACATTTTCTTTTCCCACCCCAAGATGCAAAACTATCATTCATTCATGTCCTCAGTTGCTGGAATCCTCTTCCAACAACAAAGACCTGTCCAATCGACCCAGGACAGGATCCATGGAGGTCAATAGACCTCCCTCAAATAAGGACAGTAAGGAAAAAAGACATGGCCATAAACAGAAGGGTTCTCCACCCAATTCACCTACACATAAATAAAAATGGCCACCTTGATACAATGAAACTATTGAAGTTGATATTCTAACCTGGATGGCATCAAAACACTGATTGCTTCCT
Organism: Tachypleus tridentatus; assembly: GCF_004210375.1. Taxonomy (NCBI): domain Eukaryota; kingdom Metazoa; phylum Arthropoda; class Merostomata; order Xiphosura; family Limulidae; genus Tachypleus; species Tachypleus tridentatus. The sequence continues at coordinate 67,990,635 of NC_134837.1, read as the reverse complement.
ACTATCCTGTATGTCTCTCCTTACAGGAAACATTTCTGAAACCTGCCAATACAGTCACCTTTCAGTAGTTTTCTTTGTACAGAAATGACTGGCTGTGTGATGGACAAGTTCATGGAGGGGTGGCACTGATGGTTGATCAGCATGTGCCCACCCTGTCTTTGCCACTCGACACACCCTTGAAGGCCATAGCCATCCATGTTTCCTTGGGTCATATCATCACTGTTTGTTCTCTCTACCTGTCACCTGAAGAGACATTTGATAAATCAGACCTTGATGCTCTCATTGAACAGTTGCCGTCTCCCTTTTTAATCCTGGGGGACTTTAAAGGACATCATCCCCTCTGGGGAAGTGCTGATATTGATGGGAAGGGTCACTCCATAGAGCATATGTTCTCTGATCACAACCTTTTTCTTTTCAATACTGGTCCTTATACTTATTTTCATGCACCTAGTCAGTTTTTTACTGCTATTGATCTCTCAATTTGCTCCCCTTCATTATTCTCCCACTTTTCATGAAGAGTTGACAATAATCCACAAGGCAGTGATCATTTTCCTATAATTTTGAGATAAACTGGCCATAGTCAATGCCATCTGATCCATTTACCCCGGTGGAAGCTGGATCAAGCAAACTGGCCCTGTTTCACTGCTCTCGCTGTTCTATGCTAAAAATATATCGTGCTCTTATTTGTTTGAAACTTGACTATGGATCACTGGTCTATGGCTCTGCCAGGAATTCGGCCCATTCATCATCAAGAACTTCAGCACTGCACTAGGGCTTTCTGCACTTCCCCAGTTCAGAGCTTATACACAGAGTCTCATGAACCTTCTTTGCATCTTTGCAACTATCTTTACTATATGCTTCAAAACTTCATTCCTTACCAAAATATCCCACTTGGGATTGTGTTTTCCTTCCTCGTTGGGCTATACTTTTTTCAGAATAGACAATCTGCCATTGCTCCTTTTGACCTTTGTATCCAGGTGCAGTTGTATGATTGGGTCTGTCCTTGGATAACATTGCTGTATCCACTGGTCAGCCTATCCCACCATGGCTTCTTATGGTCCCCAAATGTGCCCTATTTTTAAGTCATCTGAGAAGAGCAGACACTCCCAATTGGAAATACTGTCTGTTATTTGCTAAATATCTTTCAAACCATCCTTTTATTCCTATTTATACAGTTGTTTCGAAATCAAGTGACTGTGTGGACTCTGCCGTGTTTTGTTGTGGTTTTGTGGTTGCATACAGAATTCCCTCTACAGCTTCTGTGTTCACTGCTGAACTGTGTGCCATTTATCTTGCCCTAGATCACATAAAAGCTAAACAGTATTCAAACTGCACTATTTATACTGACTTGCTTAGTTCTCTACTGGCCATAGAATCGCTTCACGTTAGCTCACACCCCATTCTTGCCGATATTCAAAACTGATTGGCCCAATTACCTTTAACATCTACTTCTAACCAGTTTTTCTGAATACCAGGCCACGTTGGTATTTGTGGGAATGAGCTCGCCGACACCGCAGCAAAATCTATCTGCTCTGGCACTATCACTGCTGTGCCAGTTCCATACATGGACTATGGTCCTGTATTCAAGGCTCGGCTCCATGCTAGTTGGCAGTTGACTTGGAATGAGCAACGTGACAACAAGCTTTTACAAATAAAACCCTATGTTGAACTTTGGCCGTCTTGCTTCCGTAAGGATCAGAAAGAGAAAGTTGTTCTGGCTAAACTATGCATTGGCCACAATTTTTTTTAACTCATTGTTTTCTTTTATCTGGAACTGATGCACTATTGTGTAGTCTGTGTGATACTCAGGTCACAGTAAACCACATTTTACTTTCTTGTCGTCATTACGACACTGAACGACGGCACCATTTTCATGATATTCTGTCCCAAGGTTTATCCATAACATTAGAGAGTGTTATTGATTATGGTGACACTGTCCATCTTGGAAACGTTTTTAGTTTTTTAAAGGCCATCAATCTTTTTGATGCCATTTAAGTTTTTAATATATACATTAGACCTTTTTTAATGAGATTCCCTTTTAAGAATCACAGGCTCTCTAGTTCGATTTGAAATTAGAAAATGGCCATAACGTGAAATAACTCGAAAGCAGGACTGGAAAGGCCAACTTCAGATGACTGACACTGTTGTTCGAACTACCTGTTAGTTATCCTGGTGAGTTATTATTAAAATTTTGCTACAAGTCTTTTAAAAGTTTTATTACTTTACTTTTTAAAAATGACCATAACATCAAATAACTCAGAACCAGGACTGGAAAGGCCAACTTCAGGTAACTGATGTGGTTTCTGTACTTACCTGTTAAGTCTTCCTGGCAAGTTATGATAATTGCAGTTACACTACAGAAAGTCCTCTACAACTTGTATTACTGTAGTTTTTCTCTTGATGTTGTAGCCTAGATGTAAACATAGGTTCTATGCTATTCATGTTTTTTTTTAAACTTTGTTTTGTTTTACCTTAATTTCCTTTTATAAATTTCCTAATTTTACTTTAATTTTAACTTTTTACTGGATGTTTGGCACAGATAGCCTAGCTGCTTTGTGCCATAAAACACCAAATCAACCAACCAATCAATTAAATTCACTTTATGTTACTCTGATACTCAAACTGATCATCTAAATGAAAAATCAATACTGAAAAATGGTTGGCTAAATACCAATCTATGTCACAAGCCAGCAAACATTCCAGAAACCTTGCACTCTAAAAGTCATCACCCTCCAAATACTAACATTATATCATTAGCTGGCCTAGAAATAAATGTCGCTTTTGAGCTGCAAAGTTTGAAAAAATATAAACCAGTATTGTAAAACACTTGCTTCGACATACTTTTGCCAATACGTAACAATGCTCTTTATGCACCTGTTGTAGACATCAGGGTTTCTATGGCCAATGAGCTTCCTGAAAGCTACTTCTGCAGCTGCCTAGTTATGAAAGCATTTATTGTTCAAAAAGTTGTCAAAGTGCTTGAAAAAATGAAAATCTGTAGGGGAAAAGTATGGGGAATAAGGTGGACAAGGCAGAACCTCAATTCCCAATTCCCTCAATTTTTGGAGTGTCATCCTTGACAGGTCTCATAATGCCAATTTTGTTGATCTTCAGTTAGTTCATTCAGAACCTAATTATCCAACTTTTTCATCTTTCCAATTGCACTCAGGTGGTTGGCAATGCTTGATTTGCTTGTGCCTAGCTTTTCTGCAAGTTCACATACTATATTGTGAGGGTCTGTCTCAACTGCTTCCCTTAATGTGTTTTCATCTAAGAATGGTTTCTTTTCATGACCTTCGCAGTCTTCAAGACTTTCATCTACATGCCGAAACCTTTGGAACCAACTCTGAACTGTACATTCAGTAACAGATCCATCCTAGTTGATGTTCCATGTAGTTTTGGTAGCTTTTTGTCCAAGTTTAAAGTCGTAGATGAAAATCAGATGAAAGTACTTCTTCTCCATGCTGCCATGGGGGTTTCAAAACTTACTTTGAGTAGAGTTGAAATAGCAGACAATTAAGACACCTTGTAAGTGACAAACATTGGATTAAACCAACCAACCAATGATAAGTTACTCAGTGTTGAGCTTCTAAATGTCACTGTGAGAATTCCAACATTTATTTCTGGACAACTAATATATTTAGCAAAATCAGATTCAAGTCTGTCCTGATATGATAGAGAGGTTATAACCACAACACTGTGACTGAACAAATAAACATCATATACAACAAACTACAATAAAGAGAAGTTATAACCACTACAATGTAACTAAAAAAGTCAAAGTCTCATACAATCATGACACTGTTACTGAACAAGCAAACTACAACAGTTATAACCATGACACTGTGACTGAAGAAGTACTCCCACGTCCAACAGCTCTTACCCATCTGACTTTGATCCTGAAAAAAATTCTTTTATATCTTTCAACTTGTTGATAAATTAAAAGTGTTTTTCCCCACCGTGTTTTCATTTTACAGAAAAACAAAACAATAAATGATCACTCAGTTCATGGTACAGTAACTGAACTTTAACCCTAAACTTGGCCAAAACAACAAATCTATACAATGTACCAAGTAATTCAAAAAGATAAACAATGCAAAACAGTACAAAATCACTGGTTTCTCCACTACCTTCATCACATTAAACCACAGATACAGACACTGGTTTTACTGCTACCCTCATTACATTAAACCACAATAATGGGCACTGATTTCACCACTACCTTCATCACATTAAACCACAGATACAGACACTGGTTTTACTGCTACCCTCATTACATTAAACCACAATAATGGGCACTGGTTTCACCACTACCTTCATCACATTAAACCACAGATACAGACACTGGTTTTACTGCTACCTTCATTACATTAAACCACAAGTATGGGCATTGGTTTCACTACTACCTTCATGACATTAAACCACAATAATAGGCACTGGTTTCACCACTATTTTCATCACATTAAACCACATATACAGACACTGGTTTTACTGCTACCTTCATTACATTAAACCACAAGTATGGGTACTGGTTTCACTACTCCATTCATTACATTAAACCATAGGTACAGACACAGGTTTCACCACTCATTCATTGCACTAAACCATAGATACAGACACTGGTTTCATGATAAAAGGAGACAGAGAAATTATGAAAGGTTAATCTCCTCAGTCATGTTTTCCCTATTACACTATCATATAATTATAATACTATCATAGTTCCACAGTTAACTCACCCATAGCTTGGTATCGAGGACTTATTGTTGTTGGATGATGAAGAACTAGAATTTCTCCCTGGAACTCCCAGCATGCTTCAGGATTTATTGAGGGTGACACCATCACCATTCCTTTTCTTATATCTGATCTCTTTACCTGAATACAATATTTAATACAAACTGCTAAGTGACACACTAACCATTCCTTCTCTTGCTATATATCTTATCTTTTCAACTGAATATAAAATTTAATACAAACTGCTAAGTGACACACTAACCATTCCTTTTCTTGTTATATATCTGATCTCTTTACATGAATATAACATATAATACACACTTCAGCCTTTCCATGTGATCAAATTACGTATTACTAATTCAAACTCTGTGCCACATATAAAAGAAACAGTAATCAAATTCTAACTTATGTTTTACAGCTGTAAGTTAATATTATAGTTTTATTTTGTAATGCATGCCATCATTTTTTTTATAACAGTGAGGTTCTCAAGATAACATACAATAAAATCTAAGAATGTTCATGTTTAATTCATGACATGAAGTTGATAGTCAGACACAGTAGAAACTCTGGATGTTTCCTTTATGTTTTTAGTGATATGTATAGTAGTGAGTCCAAGTTTGAGAATTTAGTTCAAAGTGCAGGTTGTACATCTGATGGAAGAAAGGCGAAAGATACTTACCTCAATACATAGAAGCTACCATAAAACATGGAGAAAGCAGTCGGTGTTTCTCTGCTAAGGGGACAGGAGATATTTGTCAAATAGATGGAATAATTGGCCAGCACATGTACCATCAGATACTGATTGTCATGGTATACCCAGAGGTTTATTTGTTATGAGTAAAGGGTTCTACTACCAAGATAATGACTCCAAACACTCATTGTACCTATACAGAAATTACATAGCTAAGAAAGAAGCTGCTGGAATCATTCAAATGATGCAATGACCCCCATAAAATCCTGATTTAAGCCAAACTAATCAGATCTGGGATTTGACAAGTGGTAAGCTATTTCCAAAGAAATTTTATCAGAGTGTATTAGAAACATTTGGAGTAAAATCGTAAAGGACACTTTGATTAAATATGCTGTAACAATGTCTGAAAGACTGTATTCAGTTATTAAAGCAAAAGGTAGAAACAAAGTATTAACTGTTTGTTGAACTCGAGCACTTCCACTGAGTTTCTGTTGTACTAACTACTAATATAAAGATTAATAAACTAGTGTGGTTTATCCTGTGATTTACCTTCTATTGTTCTTTGAAAGTAACCTGAAATCTAATTGTTGACTTTGTCCTGACAGTGATGTACTGTACTATACTATCGAAGAATTGTAACAAAATAAAAGAAAACCCAGTAAAAAAGGGACTGTAATAAGTACATCTATACACTAATGTATAATTACATGTATAAATAAATAGTTTCATCACTTTATTTTTGACACACATTTATGTGCAGTACTCTTTCAACAAGTAATACATTGTACACATATACTTAATGCCAGATCACTGTCTTAAAACTATTACACTGTTGTTGATTATAATAATTACACACAACATGTAGAAACTTTCAGCAAAGAAATCTGTTAACTATGGAATACAAAAGTCTCCATATCCAGTTTTATTGATATTTATTGTCATTCTTAATCTACTATTCTTCTAGTAAACTTACACTAGTTTTGAATTTCCATGTAGAATATTAAACTATACAGTAAGAAAAACAAAGTTCACAAGATATTATGTTTTTGTCACAACAAACCAAGTATCACACTTAAGTATTCTATAGGTACTTCCTGTAGATATAAAAAACAACAAATGTGCTGGCATATTTGCATTTACAATATGCCCCTATTGTTTTTTAGTCACTGTGTAATATCTTAAATACTTTCATAACACTTTGCAGAACTTTTATTTCAAGAGTATTAATTTTTTTCTGTTCCAGATTTCATCTAAAACAGGTTGCAAAATGCAACCAAGACAACATCTACAAGTTACATACCCTTTTGAGTGCAAATGAAGCAGTCTGTCCACTGTGTACTTCTCTAACTGACATTCTTTTCCGGTGGATCGACCTCACAGCAACTGGTTGGAAGTGTCCCAGTGAATCGGGACCAAGGAGAAGCACGTCATTTAGTCGGATTATTCCTTTCAGGGTTGTTCCAGACACCACCGTACCAACACCCTGTAAGATGCAATCAGTGCAAATGTTAAAATGAAAGTGATGAAATACTAAAAATATTCAATTTCTTAACAGTTAAATAAATGTTGGATAACACTTCACTTTTGTATGTGCTATGACATTTCAGAAACTCTCAGTGAATTTTACAAGGTAACTGTAGAGGAAGTTAATATGTGCAAATAACCCGAGGTTAAAAAGATTTCTTCCAAAAATAGATCACATTTAGAGGATTTCATGACAATTCTCTACTTGTTCAGAAGCTGAAAAATTAAACCTCTCCAAACATATCAGAACCTCAAACAGTTTATTTCTACATAGCTGTAAATGTTTCATTTCAAAGGAAAACTCTTAATGAGAAAAAGAAAAAAATATTCTATAGAGTTGTTCAGTAACCTTAAAATCAAAAGGTGAACATACAAAAATTGATGGCCAGTTTGCAATAGCCAGCATATGAAAAAAAACCCTTAAAAGTGCCTTACAATGTGAATTAGTACAAGACTTTTTTAACAATACTATGTTAGAGCTTTCTGATTCAACAGTGGCAGAGAAATCTTCAGTTGAAAATTATCCCCCTCCATTTGTGTGAAAGTTTTGATGAAAGTCTATTTCCTTTTGAAAATTAATTAACCATAAAAGACCTGTTCAGTGCTTACCTTGTCATTACAGACTCAGAGAATGTCAAAAATTCATGTTTATCATTGTGTAGGTTGCAAGTGTAAGAAGTAATGTTTGCATGAAATACAAACATTGGAGATGCAGTCATGATGGAATTCTTATTAAAGTTATTAAAGTGATCAGAAAAAAAGCTTATCCAAAAAACTTGAATACATTTAAAAAAGAAAAGAGAAACTGTGAAGCAGAAGGAAGAGCGAGAATAAGATAATTTGTTATAACCACTTTTGGCATTTTGGTTCGTTCAGTGATTGACAGGCTTATACATGATTGGCGGACCTCAACCAATTAAAGTCATAAGAAATAGTTTAACAATATCTATTGTTGATTCTATTTAGTGTACAAAGTGTCCAAGGTGTCACAAACTTGAAAATAATTCTTACAATGTAAATCAAGTAAACATTGTAAGTACTTGAGCAAAAATAGCCTTGTTTTGGAATGATTTTTCTTTAATTCTAAAACAACATTTCAGTAATTTCATTACATATTTCAAAACAAAATATTAAACCATAAACCTATATACAGGTTTAGACAAGAAACAGGTCTAGCAGATTTTCTCTTGCTCTAAGCTGCCATCATAACATGGCAATTTTCTTATGATGAACTCTTGATTTTAGGGTTAAAGATTAAGTAAATAACAATGTTAAGGTAGCTCAAAAACCATAATTTAAAGGATGTTACTTTCTATGAATAAAAATAATAAAATTTTTCTAGTTGAGATACTGATTCTTCCTATTAGAGTCTAAAAATATTTTAAACAATTTTCATGCTTAAAAGCTTAGAACATGCACCAATATATAATAATTTTGTTTATACTAGGAAAGCCTGTTGAACTTAGCCCTTGATTAATGATTCAATGCAGCCAGTAACAGTTGACAGTGTAGAGAACATTTTTGATTTTTTTTTGATACTTTATCAATGCATATTGCTTTAGAGTTGAAATTGTAATATATTTTCAAAATGCTTTTCTTAGTCACTAAAATATAAACCCTATTTTTTAGTCATTGCAAAGCAAAATCTATAATGTTGGAGACATAATGAAGAATCAGCCATATCTGAAAATGTGATTATAACTTCCAAGCACTGAGTTAAGAATGAATCACATTTAAAACATGATAACTTACAGACTACTGAGTTAAAAATGAGTCACATTTATAGTCATGATCACAACTTACAGGCCACTGAGTTAAAAATGGGTCACATTTACAGACATGATCACAACTTCCAGGCACTACGTTAAGAATGAGTTACATTTAAAAACATGATTATAACTTACAGGCACTGAGTAAGTGTCATCAATCTGAAATTCTGCTGGTTCGGAGTCTGTTGCTGGCATTCGTGCCGACAATAAATTTAAAAACATCTTAAGTAGTTCAAGATTCTGACCTGTGACATTAGATACTTGAAAAATTGGACATAACCTAGTTTGAAAAACAACAAAAATGAATGCAACAATTCAGTTATACATGATATAAAGATATCTAATGACCTGAGAGATGTCCTTGAAAATGCAAAATGTTCAAAGTTGAATGAAATTCAGATAGAGATAAATTATAATGTACTTAATATGAGTTATATCATTTTCTATTTGAAGCAACTATTGCAAGTAAACCCTTTGCACACACACAAAAAGTAAAATCAAATACAATTATAATTAAATTCAGTTACTGCTAAAATCATTACTGACTGTTTAATCCTAATTAAATATTCTTTGAAACTCATATGATATGTTGAAGTATACCTCATTAAAAAGTAAAACTAAATGTCAGCTTAAAGTTTACCGTTCAGAAACAAAGTTTGTAGCAGAAACAACAACGTCATCTTTACAGTGTACAATCACGGGGATTTTTCTACAGCCGGGAGATTTGAGAATCCTTATAAGAAGTTTCATGGTCTCTTGGAGAACATTCAAAGGACACATGTCCACCTTAGTAACGACTACAAAAACTGGAACGTTCAGAGCTAGAGCCAGTCCCAAGTGTTCCTTAGTCATCCCCACTATGCCAGCATTAGCTCCGACCTATGATGATGTGTATATATATAAAAAATATATACACACACACACACGTAATCTAAATGAAATAAATACTGAATATTTATAAAAATTACTGTTTGAAGGTTAAAGTTAAAAAAAACAACTTTCATACACACTAAAGAAATTTAATACTGCACCAGCAAAAGAGATAAGCTTAACTCATTGTACAGTCTTTCTTGATGTTAGCCTAAAGATGGCCTAGGAAGGTCAAAACATTCTTCTCTGCTTTATTAGTAAAAGTGTTAATACCCATATCAGCCATTCCAAGATACATATTCATTGTACAGTATTTCAAGGGTGCATACAAAAATTATCGCAATTATATTTAAAAAATTAGACTCAAACCCATTTAAGCACATGTGACACATAGCGAATGAGTAAAAGCAAAGGAGAATAGGTAATATGTAAACCACACATCACATCTGCTATATACAGTGCCAATAAAGCCTTTCAATTAAAACAGAATTTCTCAGGCATAAGGAATGTAGCCGACTTAGTAAGGGTCTAGGTACTATATACATATAGTATACACACACACACACACACACATGTATATACATCATTATGAATTTTTCATGAACAATGATGTTTAGGGTAAACTCAAATGGACATCTTTTCCCAAATTCAATTATTTGGACATTTATAACATATGTATTGTGACATTAGTAAATGTCTCAACCTTAAGGATTAAGAGGTTTGAGACAAAGATCATCTACAAAACTGGTCTTGTTAAATTTCACACAAATAAATGAAACTACAAACTACAGATTCTTTGTTATCTCTTCTGAACATGCAACAAGATTCAGAAATATTATGATGAACAGAGAGAGAAAATCTAGCTGTTATAGACACAGAGTGCAGCTCTGTTGCGACTATTCACTCAGAGTAAATTTCGAAAGAATCAATACCTTACCATGAGCATTGTGAAGTCAGGGGCATGACCTGTCATTCCAAAAATGGTTGTCTTCAGGTATCGCTCATGTCCAGCAAGATCAATAAAAGTAATAACCTGGAAGATATTTAAATTTCTATTGTTTAAGCAATGCTCGTATCTTACATACAAGTGTATGCACTATTGGTTTTCTAATCTCAAGTCAAGAACAGAGAACATAATTATTCATGAAGCCATTATCTGTCACGGGATATAACTATTCAGGAGTTTTTCCAGATGCCTTCCTCAACAGATGCAGTTTAATGCTTGACATACCCAGGTTAACAGAATGCTTGGATTCATACTCTACATACTGGCTAATAGGTAACACCTCACATACATACACTATTATTCTAATAATATGTAACACTTAAACTTGTACTTTAAAAGGCCTAAAAAATTTACCTAAATGCTACACTAATATTGACTGATTGAAACTTTTTTAATATGATGGAGAGAAAATCTTCTAAGTTTGGTGTTACAAGAATGTCTATTAGTAAAAATAAACTACACATTAAATTAATAACTTTTTAATGTATTTACAATTTATCTTAACTGCTATGAACTTATTAATGGTCAGAACTACTTTTTAAATTTAAAATTATTTTATTGCATATAGTTTAAAGATGTCATAAACGTATACACTATCTAATAAGAAAAAATATTTTTGAAGTAATCTCTAATGCAGCAAACAGGGAAATGAGCTCAAAACTCTAAAATCAACTCAATTATGCAGATATAAAAATCTAGTGTGCTGTGGTTGATTGAATTATAAATATATCTTGATTTGTTGAAATTTATTTTGTAAAACAATGTCAGCAAAATCTGAAAGGTTTAAACATTTCACTCACAATTTTTTCCACTTACAACAACTTGAACTTGCATTCTAAAAGTGGGGCATTAGCCCTTCCTGGGTGAAATGGGTTTGGGAAATTTATGTGGAAACTGTCACATGATTTTATCCAACAAAACACATTCTTAACAGGTATATGATTACTCTAAATCCAACCTAATTCATAAATGCTCCTTTAATCTTTATGTGCACTAAAGTTGACATGGAGTTCAAGAGAATCACACATACCCATTAAGTAAACTTAAAACCTATTAATGCTATCAACATGGTTGGTTGGTTTGATATTGATGGCTTACAGGCAATGGGAGGATCAAGTTCTGCAAGGGCAGTGAAAGAGGCCAGTTTGCTTGATCCAGCTTCCATCATGGCACAGGGCTTGGCTGGCATTGACCATGGCCAGTTTATCTCAAAATTATAGGAAAATGATCACTGCCTTGTGGATTATTGTCAACTCTTCATGAAAAGTGGGAGAATAATGAAGGGGAGCAAATTGAGAGATCAATAGCAGTAAAAGACTGACTAGGTGCATGAAAATAAGTATAAGGACCAGTATTGAAAAGAAAAAGGTTGTGATCAGAGAACATATGCTCTATGGAGTGACCCTTCCCATCAATATCAGCACTTCCCCAGAGGGGATGATGTCCATTAAAATTCCCCAGGATTAGAAAGGAAAATGGCAACTATTCAATGAGAGCATTTAGGTCTGATTAATTATACGTTTCTCCAGGTGACAGGTAGAGAGAACAAACAGTGATGGTATGACCCAAGGAAACACGGATGGCTACGGCCTCCAAAGGTGTGTTGAGTGGCAAAAACAGGGTGGGCACATGCTGATCAACCAACAGTGCCACCCTTCCATGCACTCGTCCATCACACAGCCTGTCATTTCTGTACAAAGGAAACTGCCTAAAGGTAACTGTATCAGCAGGTTTCAGAAATGTTTTCTGTAAGGAAAGACATACAGGATGGTATAAAGCAATCAGTGTTTTGATGTCATCCAGAGTAGAATGTAAACTTCGACAGTTCCATTGTGTGTCGAGGTGGCCATTTTTATTTATGTGTAGATGAATTAGGTGAAGAGCCATTAAGTTTAGGACCATGTCTTTTTTCTCTGTTGTCTTTATATGAGGGAGGTTTGTTGACCTCCATGGATCCTTCCCTGCGTTAATTGGGCAGATCTTTGTTGTTGGTAGAGGATTCCAGCGACTAAGGACATAAAAGAATGATAATTTTGCATTTTGGGGTGGGAGAAGAAGATGTACATGAGGAAATGCTCATACCCAGAACCAAAGGAAGTGGATTTTAAGGTTTGCTGGAACAAATGTTAGGGACAGAGATGGGTGTTGACACTGATTCATCAACTTTTTAACCATGGAGACCAAAAGTCTTTTCATATGGTTTGAAAATGATTCTTTCAGAGGCACAAAGAGATCCATCTGCACTCCCACTCTAGTAGTGGAAAGAAGTGCAGCAGCATACGTCCGAGATAAAGTGGTAAACAGCAACTTTCAAGCCTCAAGGTATGTAATGTTTTGAATCGTCTTCAAACGCTGCACCTTTTTTCTTCCAACCATTCAGGGCAAGAACAAAAGTAAGATGGGTGAAAGTCATTACAAATAATTCAATGAAGGTCTTTTTGACACCCACAGGTATTGTGGTCCTTGCCACCACAAGGAACCATGACATGATGTCTTCGAGTGACCGAACCACTGACACTGGAAACATCTAAGAGGGTTTGGAATGTATGGCCGTACCTTACAATTAAGATAACCTGTCTTGATGGTGGCAGATGGACACAGTGATGTAAAGGTTAAAATGAGGACACTGGTTGTCATCATAATTCCATCTTTGCGAGTGGAGATACACCTCACTGCAGAAACTCCTTGGGTGGAGAAACCAGCATGAATCTCTGACTCAGGAAGGTTCTTCAAATCCCTCTACCAAATAACTCCTTGTGACAAATTCAAAGTAGCATGAGGTGTAACCTCAACAGGTATATTTCCAATTGCCTTTGAATGCAAGAGGAGTTCACTGTGTTGAGATGTGGATGTTTCTACCAATATGTTACCAGATTGAAGCTTTTTTACTGACTTTGGAGAGCCAGCAAGTCCCTCTAGTCCCTTCCGAATGAAAAAGGGAGATGTCTGCCCTAAAGGTTTGTCTGAAAGAGAATGTAGTGTAAGAAAATGAGATACAGGTGTTACAGATATTAAAGATTGTTGCTCAGAATCTTCATGACGTGGTTGTTTACCTATGGACTGTTTCTTCACTATTTTATTTAAGTTTTTATGTTATTTGGAGAATCTAAAATAAAAAAAGAATTTTTCGGTGCTCACTGACCCCACCTACCATGGAGCCCTACAAGCAAGGACACTGCAGCAATGCTAGGGCTTTGTGAGCACCATACCCAAACACCAGCATAAAATACAATGTCCACAACACCTGTTGAGAACATCCAACATTGGTATTTGATTGACCCTAGCTCAAGTGGACCAGCCGAATGGTCCAAGGGGCACAACCTCAAGGCTGCCCGTCTTCAGGAATTCAAGGCCAAAGTGGTGTGTTAGGATTGGTCCTCTCATCATGTACACAGGTCACCATGCACAGCAAACATGAGGGTGGATCCTATCAACATGGATCATGCATCAAAGGCTAGGTCATTATGTTTGTTGACTTGTATTCAAAATTTTATTTATCTACTACTTTATGAACTTACGTCAATAAATGTGGTGTCAAACTGTAAGTTATAATTCAAATATTGGTATTAGACATTATTTAATTTCTGATTTTAAAAGTAAATATTAAATAAACACACCTAAATGCTAATTTTTGTGTGTTACATGGTATGTTGAATGAAGAACTGGTTAAAGTGAGATGTTTGTGATGTAAAAATGCTATTATATAGTTTAATAAGAAATAGCAACATAAACTACTGATATTGACAAGCTAGAATACGAAATATTAACTTCCTATCTTTACTATTTGCCAAGATATTGCTCGTGTACTGACAAATATAGTAATCCCACTCATCTCTCCATGTTTAGAAACAGTCCCTTATATACAATTACTTGTGTACATAATATGGTAAATAATCAATTGAGATTTAGAATGTTCCCCTCATGGTTTTCTAAGCCATTGTCATGTGTTAGGACACTATCCCATTCTCTTAAAACACAAATTAAATGAGGTAGATTACGTCTTTAATTTGCTTGAAATTTCAGACTTTTTTTAAAATTAGAATACAGCTTAGTTACTAATGTTCATAAATTAGAATGGAATTTTATGGTATCAATATAGTAGTTTATGCTTATCAGTTATTCAAATGTATATGTAAAACCAAAAACAATATTTAGTTTCATAACCTCCAAGTGAGAAAGTTCTTTAGGCTTAGCAATCTATGATAAGCAGAAATCGAATATAAAGATTGTAACTAGAAGAGATAATTGTTTGCTTTACTTCCTTACTGTTCCACATTGTAAGAAAAATAAGTTTAAGAACTTATTTGTCGATAGTAATGATGTATATATGCATATAACTGAAGTGTGACTGTATTTTAGAAAATATTAGTCCACCAAAATACTGCTAAGATAGATCACTTTGTAACAACTAAGGGTCAGTTTTATATTGTTTAATACAGTAACATGAGTGCATATGCATCACATCATTGCAACTTCTGTAGTGCTAGCCAGGCATGGCTGAAAAGGTCAGTACAATAAAATAATAAATACATAAATGTATAATGTTGTGTTTGTTTCATAATCTGTAGTCATTATAGAATGAAAAAAGCATAATTGTGATTTATTTCCTAATTTGTTTATGATGGTTACAAGGTCAGCTAAATTGATCAATCCCACACAGAGTTAGGGTAGAGAAAATAACAGATAAAGTATAAAGTGTTACTGAGGAAAAACCAACTGAAGTGTATTAGGAGGTTTTAAAGATTACACAAATGATACTTGAGATTTTTGCAATGAAGAATAGTTTTTAATCACAGTATAAAAATTACTTTGGAATTGGATTAGAGACAAAACAGACTTGATATATGCACAAACACATATTTAGCAAATATACTTAATTGAAAAATTTGATTTTTTGTGTGCAAAAGATATGTAGTAATTACTAAAAGTCTACCAAATTTTGTGAAGGTACACATAATTCGTTAAAAAAGTTATAGTATAAACACTAAATACATGCAAAAGTGTATACGAATTTGGGTATTTTATACCAAGCTTGACAGGAAAAGTTAATATTAAATTCCAAACATAAATGAACACAGCTATACTTTTTTCAAAAAATTATATTTATTGCTATAGTGTAAAATTAATTACATATAATAAGAAATGTTTTAAGTTACCATGTTACTTGATATAGGGTCTTGGAATGTGTGTAAATTCTAGCAAAATGTCATAGAATTTGTTGTTACAAAACATCTTGGAACATGTAAATTTGCTACAAGGCATTTTGGAATGTGTAATGTTGTTATAGAGCAGTGGTACAAAGCAGCTTGGAATGTGTTAAGTTGTTACAAAGCATCTGAGGATGTGTGAAGTTGTTACAAAGCATCTGAGGATGTGTGAAGTTGTTACAAAGCATCTGAGGATGTGTGAAGTTGTTACAAAGCATCTGAGGATGTGTAGAGTTGTTACAAAGCATCTGAGGATGTGTAGAGTTGTTACAAAGCATCTGAGGATGTGTAGAGTTGTTACAAAGCATCTGAGGATGTGTAGAGTTGTTACAAAGCATCTGAGGATGTGTAGAGTTGTTACAAAGCATCTGAGGATGTGTAGAGTTGTTACAAAGCATCTGAGGATGTGTAAAGTTGTTACAAAGCATCTGAGGATGTGTAGAGTTGTTACAAAGCATCTGAGGATGTGTAGAGTTGTTACAAAGCATCTGAGGATGTGTAGAGTTGTTACAAAGCATCTGGGGATGTGTAGAGTTGTTACAAAGCATCTGAGGATGTGTAGAGTTGTTACACAGTATCTGGGGATGTGTAGAGTTATTACAAAGTGTTTTCAAACATATAAAGTTAAACCATTTCTTTAAAGATCTTCTGTCAACATCTGAATAAGATGTGAAAAACTTCAGTAAAGTTTGAAACTTCATTCAGTAAATTACTATGAAATATTCCTATAACTTGTTTCCTCTATGAGAATAATGAGAAGTCAGGTTTCATAGTTTCTGAAATTGTTATCTTTATTTTGTGGGTCATATAGTGATGTTACAGACAGAAATATCCATGTTAACTTTCCAGAAAGTACTCTCTTCATCCATGGAAACATTATCAGAATAAGTTCTCAAAGCCTATACACTCATGTGGTAGTTCTATTTTACTAACCTAAGTAATAAACTGATAGTACATTCATTATATACTATTATTGGATAAAAAAAAAACAAGAATTACATTACTATGACAGAGAATGATTAACAAAACTGTAAGGTGTGTGAATTTCATCTGAGCTTCTATAACACAAAGCAATATAGCATTTATACAAATAAATCCATGGTTAATAGTGATAAAGTACAGCATGTGACAGAACAGAGTGCAAGAAGACCTTACACTAGTTCAAACCATTGGAAATATGAAAAAAAAAATCATTTAAAAATAAAATAGCTATTTTTGTTCAATACTATCTTCTATATGCAAAAAAAAACATTTTCCATGTGACAAAAGACTAGAGCTTCCACACAGCATACAAATGAATGATTCAAATATGTTAGCAGTAAATCATTGTGCAACAACATATACAACACACCCTCCAGACCACATGGGAGTCATTCTATTCAATTTTACTGAATTATCACTCTGACCACAGACAGCAGATGAAAGTATTGGTTTTCAGTGAGGAGGAAGGGTGAAAGAAGCTATGTACACATCAGAAATACATTTCCATTGCAGGAAAATTATAACTTCCAAAACAGTACATAACCTCCAGTCTTATGAATAGCTAGAATCGCACATTGAAATCATGGAGAAACTGTTTGTTTTTTGAATTTCACACAAAGCTACACCAGAGCTCTCTGCACTAGCTGTCCCTAATTTAGTAGTGTAAGACTAGAGGGAAGGCAGCTAGTCATCACCACCCACTGCCAACTCTTGAGCTACTCTTTTACCAACGAATAGTGAGATTGATCGTAACATTATAACATCCCCAAGGCTGGAAGGGTGAACACATTTGGTGTGATAGGGATTTGTATGCATAACCCTCAGATTACGAATTGAGTACTCTAACTACCTGGCCATGCAAAACAGAAAGAAAGTAGCATCTTATGAAAGCACAGATGCCCTAAAAAGAGTAGACCTACATAGTAGAAGATCATACATGGGAAATTTCACCACCTTTCGTACCAGGTATACTCATCACCAAGTGCGGAAAAGAAGTGTCATATACATGAGCGGAAATTGAGAAAAGTACATTCAAAAGATAGGGAACACTAATTGGATAGGAATCTGAACTATGTGATATTGGTGTCTCAATTCTCTAGAATACATCAACAGGAGTGAAAGTAAAATGATGCAACTTTAGATGTAGAGTGGATAGGGTCTGTTGGACCACACACAGAAAGTCAACTGCATTCAAAACCCAGGTCACCATGAACTGATACCCACATGGGGGGTTGGATGAAGGTCATCCTGTCAGTAAATCCACTACAAAACCAAGTCACCAGGAACTGACACCCATGTGGGGATAATGAGGTGGATTATACCACCTTCACCAACTAGAGGGAAATCTTGTACAAGGTACATGGGAATGTATACCATGTGACTGGCAATAACAATTTTGTGTGCACTTAGGGCAGAATTGAATGAAAATATTTGTATGAGTGAAGGCAATGTACCATATAGAAAAAATATATTTGAAGATTAAATAGATTGGGAGCCATTATTATTTGGCTATAATCATGGTGGACCTCATGTAAATAGTTAAGGACTACTTTTTAATGTAAAGGTCTTTTAACAAGTTCAATTCCTTCAAATAGTTATTTTTTTTAAGGGAAACTGTATAGTAAGAGTAAATTAAAGATACATAAGTGTTTCCAAACATTACTATAAAATGCTAAGTTCTCCAAGACTTAGTACAAATATCATTCTAAGGTATCATATCAATGCCAAGATAATTTGGATTATTTGGTAAAAAAGAATACAAAGTTTAGTCCATGTGAAGATAATGAATCAGTTTAGTTATTCCATAAAAATTTGCTACAGCTACATTTGCTTGCAAGCCTAATTTAAAAAATAAACCTTCAACATAAATTTCAAACTAATGTAGGTCTAACTTCAAATAAAATATTTCAACAGAAATTCCAAGTCTTATATTAGATATGCTTAACCTAACCTATTCAACTTAACTTGATAAATGAACAAGTTAACTCAATGAATGGTAACACAGACAAGACTATCAACTATTCTAATACTGAATAACTTCCAATACTAAACTAATTGAGACATAACTAATTACAAACACTTATACTGCAACTTTGTTTCTACTACATAGTACACAAACCATCAAAATTCTTAACTTTCATAAACTTCCTGAAACTCAACATCATGTGCACTTTAGAAAATATCTAAATTAAAGCACTGAAAAAAAACCAACTTACACTAACATAAGTATGTCTTAAGAACTGCACTATAATCACAAGAACATTACTCAGGCAGTTCTAAAGCAATTTAAATAATAATTCTGTAAGTTACATTTCTTTTTTTCCTTTTTCAAAACTTTTAATTTCATGATGAAAAGATTAAGCTATTAAACAAGTTTAATTAAAGTCAAAAGAAATCCTAACAATTTCCACCGAGATCAAGAACAAACAAAAGATTTGTATATGCTAGAGAGAAACACTTTTTCTCAATCTAACTTGTAGAGAGGTTTTTAAATTAGTTTCATTAATTTTACTTTATAAAAAATTGACTAAGCCAAGAAAATTAATTTCTATACCTTTGATGATTCCTCACAAATTTTCACCCAGTCTATTTGTGCACCTCGTGAGTCAGGTTTGTTGACAACATTCCCACAACTGTCAAACCCCAAGATGTCGTTACCCACACTAGAAGTCCTTCCAGATTCCATT
The DNA here is from genome assembly GCF_004210375.1 of Tachypleus tridentatus. NCBI lineage: Eukaryota > Metazoa > Arthropoda > Merostomata > Xiphosura > Limulidae > Tachypleus > Tachypleus tridentatus. The sequence goes on along the minus strand of NC_134837.1, from coordinate 67,971,169 downwards.
TCGTGCTTGTGCCGAAAGAGTTTTTGACGAGCAAATCCCCTTCCATTGTCCAACTCTCCATGAGTAAGAACACCTAGTAATGTACTCTTACCAGCATCTACATTGCCAACAACTGCAACCCTAGAAACACAAATTTCATCTGATTATCCTCTATTGGATCAACTTACAAACAATGATAAGCTTCAGTACTTACAATTTTGTGTGATGTTTTCAGGCACAATGCATAAAATTTATTTTAATTTATTCTCTCCATTCATATTAATTTTCTTATAAAAGTAGAACAAAGAATGATATCAACTTTTTTAAAACTTTTATACAGTTATATGTTTATTCTGTTCTTCCAAAAGTTATAATAATTTTCCTATACTTAAAAAGGATTTCCATTAGGTACTTATCTCCCTCACAAGATTAGTTACTTTTGTTCATTCTTGTCCCCTATATGTGAAATTTTTCTTTACACATGCCTTAAGATTTCTACTCCCCCTTGTTGGAACTGAAAGATTCCAACATGTCTCTCATGTGCATCACCTCTCAACCAACAGGAGCATGACTTGTTCATGACATGTGGCTTTCTCTATTCTCATATATTAAGTTATCACTTTGAAGTTTAGCAGAAGTTTTCAGCATCAGAGAAATTTGGGAGAAAGAGTGGGAAGTGCGAGTGGAGGTAATTATCTATTAGAAATACATTTTTGGCATAAGAAAATTATAACTTCCAATGCAATAATCATCTCTCTCCTCACAAGATTAGCTAGAATCTCATACTGAAAAGGAGGAACTGGTGCAAGGGATTGAAAGAAATACTGCTGAAAGCATCTGAAGGATACCCAACAAGAGAGAAACAGATCAAAAGAGGAAAACCACACCACTTCTGAGCCAGGTATACTTTTTGTCTGTATGTAGTGTGTGTTATATACAAGGGCAGAAATTGTGAAGTGCAGAGTGGCAAGGGCACAGCAGACAATATTCAGTAAGTCAACTACATCCAGAACTTCCTTGTGAATTACCAACATCCACATGAGAGCAGAATGAGGATCATACTGTATTCCACTCAAAACCAATAAAAAGAGATTAAGACCTGCATCAATATATGTCAGGAGGATCATCACCAATCAACCAATTTAGGAATTGTTGTCTGGCATTGACAAGATGTCTATCACATGGAATCAACTCATGTCAGGATTTATGGGGACTGGTTCACTCGAATCCAAAACCTTAAACCTGGTGTTCACATCAACCATGAAAATGATGGCTCAATTGCAGTGTTTTTGTAAATGTTATAAGGTGGCCATGTCATCTGTGTGTTTGACATCTTGGTTGTGTAAATAGTATCAGGAAATCACATCATCCAGGAAGGAGATGGCTATGTTTTTGAAGCAATTATCACAAGGTAAATAACTGTCAAAACATCTTGTGGAACACCTCATCTTGACAATAAAAAAAAACAAAAGAGCATATCCAAACTCAAATGCTCTCAAGTGAGAAATAATAGTTTTGTAGAGGACTGTAGTGAGAGCCACGTGTATCATGCGAGTATGTCATGCTCCTGTTGGTTAAGAGGTGACTCATGATGATTTGCATAAGACATGTTGGAATTTTCTAATTATAACAGGGGAAGAGCAGAAGGATTGCATAAAGTAAAAGTATGCACACAGAGGGCAACAGTGAATAAGAATAGCTTAGTACCATAAGTAGCAAAGGTAAGTACCATATCTGAATATTTTGTTTCTTTGATTTTAACATATGTAAGAAAATGTTCAAGTAAAAAAAATCAATTTTGCTTAAAAAAAGATCAAAACATGGAAAAGCATCAACAGGTTAAATGACACTGTTTTTGTGCCAATCTTGAATACATATCACCTTCCTTCTTGTAACTATGTTTACCAAAATGATGCCTAATTATCTATCAAGTGAGCACTACATTATCTTCTATATTTTTTTGACATTTTAATCCAAATACATGTTAATTGATATTAAGTTTAAATGTATACATGTGGCCATTACAGAAGTATTATACATCTATTGATAACAAAACTACTACAAATGCAGGTATTATACAGTGATTATATGCTCAAAAGTCATAGAAGTATTATACACTCACCAATTATAAAACTGTACACTTAGCTAGTATACTCTGGCAATATGCTCAGAGATCACAGAAATTTTTAATGGTTAGAAACTTCACACTTGTAGATAAATTATAAAAGCCTAGAAATTATAGAAGTATCAATTAATTTTCTTCTTAAAACCCTTAAAGTTCTGTCCAACATGCAGGATAACAATGGCATCAAAAATACTCGAGAAAATAGTTACAGTGATGCAATGTAATAAAGTAACTACAGATAATCTCCAAATACTCATAATTGTCATGTTTAACATCAAACAGTAAATAATCTTTTTTTCTTCAAAATACATAGCAATATTTTTGGTTCTATAGAATATTTATTTGCCAGATATAACGAGTCCTATAAACTATAATTTCTTTAGGTCTACAGTGATATGCTCAATAGCACAGACTTGTGATGGTTTTATTCTCTTGATAGTTTTACAAAGTTTTATGGTAATTCCTATATGCTGAATCCAAAAGTGATATTTACTTTTCTCAATCACATACAATTTTTTTACAAATCGTCATATGTACTTTTACATAAAGGAATCATTTTCACTGAAATCAAGTCACAGTTTATTATGCTTTCCATGTTGAAAGTCACTGATTATAAATTTCTTTAGACCAGTCACAGTGGAAGAATCTTATTGATTGTTTTAGTACCCAGAATGGTATATAAACTGTTAACAGGTTGAATGATGTTATGTTTCAATAATATTTTTTATGCATGCACTTTGACATTATTTTCTCTTTTCAATATTATTTATTTGTCGCTATGGCAACAAGAGGTTGTGTAAATGACTCACACATATTTTGTTATGTTCCCAATACATTTTTTTGTGAAGAAATAAAGGTAATACATCCCAGAATTTGTCAAAAAAGCATATTACATGTATTTTGGAATAAAATTTGGGCTCTGCACAAAGTTGGTGTTGGAAAGTTGAGACAACAAACTAAAGGTATGAAAAGTTTTTGTCTTTTGGAATTCCAATAGCCTGGCATGAGCCTTGAGACGACAGCTGTTTTGGCTCTTGTAACATGCAAGGCTAAAACACTTGAAATAAAAAGGAAATTACTTATCTAAACCTTCAATTTGCTGTAAGACCTCTTGTTCATGGACCTGATGTACCTGTAGCTACTGCAGTGGTGACTGTTGGTACAGTTTCATCAGATTCTGAATCTGATATCAGTATAAATGATTATAGAAATTTTTTTCAGCTTCAAATGTCTAGTGAACCACAACTTTTTACACAAAATGAAATTAATGATTTGGTGAAAGATTTTGGCTTTCCAAAGGATTCTTTAGAGATTATGGTGCTACACTTTGAGCTAAGGACTTTCTTTCTCTAGGGACATCATTTTAATGTTACAGAAATCATGAGAAAGTGTTTATACAATACTTTTCACAAGAAGATTCACTGGTTTATTGCAACACTGATGCTGAACTTATACCACTGTTAGGAGCTACAGTCTATGAACCAAGTGAGGGGTGATTGTTCATTGATTTCTCAAAACAAAAGTTTAAAAGGTGTTCTCCTTCTCAATGAGGACACATATGAATCAGTTTCTACTGCTCATTCAGTTCACTAGAAGTAAATGTACAGAAATCTCAAATTTCTTCTTATAAAGGTCAAATACAAAGAACATGGTTGGCTACCTTGTGGAGACTTAAAAGTCCTTTGTATGTTGTTGAATCAACAATCTGGTTACACAAAGTTTCCATGTTTTATGTGTTAATGGGACAATAGAGCATGAAATCAACACTGGAGAAGCAACAGCCTGATACCAGAATAGAAAAATATTGTACATGACAGTTTGGTTAATGCAGGGCAAGTCCTATTACCTCCACAAGACATCACAGCTAAGGGAGGGGGGGGGAGTTATCAGGTAAAGTGGAACATTAGCATGATTGTTGACTACTGTTGATCATTGAAACTAGAAGCTACAGATGTAATACCTAAAAGAAAGACCACAACATGTAGTTTTGAGACTAAATGACACATATTTCTCAACAAAACAAATTAGGATGAATGAGGAGACATTTATTTGATATCAATCAATCTTCTTCCCTTTTCATCAGTTTGTTTAAATTTTTGTTAAAAACATAATGTGAAGAGTTTTTTTTCCCCTGATTTGTAAACAAATCCTTATGACAGAAAAAAATATTATTACTTTGAAATTTGCATAGCTGAATTATAGAAAATATGTTATTAAAACCACAAATACTTTTATGAAGTTTAAATTTACAGGCATGTATACTTAGAACATTTATTATGCAAGATGCATGACCAGTACCATACCTTGATTGTTTTATTAACTCAGACAATTCTATGCAATGGAGAACTGGTTTCATCTGAAATAAGATACTGCTACTAATTTGTCTTTTATTCAAGTACTTTAGATCTAGCAAGACATAAAAAAATCTACTACACAGAATACAAAGAGTACTTCTTGTTTTAAAAGTGATAAAAGAAAAATTACTCTGTTACAGATTATTAAAATAAACATAGCCTACTATTTCATCAATCAGCACTTCATTTTCTCCTATAAAATATAGTGATAAAAGAGAAATTACTCTGTTACAGATTATTAAAATAAACATAGCCTACTATTTCATCAATCAGCACTTCATTTTCTCCTATAATCTAAATAGCCCCAAGAACAGACGTGACATGTAAAGAGTTCCTTCTACTTATCTACTTTGAAATTCAAATCATAGTAAGGAAGTCTATTGTGATATTTGAGGAAGACAGGAACTTTAAATAAACCCCTAAAAAAAGACAATCAGCAACTATCAAGTTAAGATAACTTTGGCTTCAGTTGAGTTGGATGTATATATTAAAATAATAATTGTTAAACTAAAAAAATTTCTAGAATAACTTTTTACTAACATAATCATGAAAGACTAATTCTAGACATTTACTGTTGCTGCACAGATATTAATTAAAATGTAATTTATACCAAAATATACTTCTTAAAATGAGAATAGGTAAAAGGTGTCAATAAACCTACCTAACTTCCATAAAATCATCTTCTTTAGCTCTCTTACGTACCAGATATTCTGCCACCATACCTTCCTCAGCTTTCTTCTTTCGCAACAGCACACAATCAGCTTCCAGTGATGAAGCCAGACTCTGCAAAGTTGCAATCGATGCTTCAAGTTCATCTTCACAGAGTCCATTTTCTCCAGTTTCTGTGACAAGTTGATTACAATATCAGTACTTAAATGTACGTAAACTCACTTAAGTATGTTACAGAAATATCTATACACACATTTCAATTTCAAATTTCGAATGACAAAATTAACAAATGTTACCAAATTCTCAACTGTGACATTTTGGGTCAATTATTTTGCATGGGTGAACTCTTTACATTTTCTTTTCACATATTTGTTCCGATGTGTTTCAATTTCAATCGAAAACATATTTTTGGTACTAATGAATATGTTAGTTAGTTATATAGAACAATATGCAGTTATCTGTCTATTACCTCACAGAAGTCTGTCTTATACATAATGTCTATTTAATAGTCTATGTTATTAAAAATGAAATATTGGCTTTGATAGATTTTCTTTTTTTTTAAATTGTTATGAAAACCAAAGATATTTGCTTAGGGAGACTATTTCTTTAACAAAGATATCAACAGAATATAAAATTGTCTTAAACAAATTATTTCTGTAATAAAAAAATATGCCATTACAACACAAAATGTTAGCTTGGACACTTTCTCTTTGTTAACCTGAAGATGACCTAAAAGTTTGAAACATTATTCTGTACTTTATTTTAATTAAAGTTTTAATGCTCATACCAGCCATCCTGAGACACTTTTTTGCTTCAAGCAGGTTTCTCATTATCATGAATCACAAGACATTGTCTCTTTAATAAAAATATGTTATTACAACACAAAATATGGACTTTTGCAGATTCTCTCTCTCGGGATTAACAGGATGAAGAACTAAAACCTTTTTCATGATCTTTAGAACATATTTTCCCTTCCAGATACCAGAATATTTTACCCAGAAATAACATTTTCTGATATCACAGCTATGGCAGTACCTCATTATTAGCCACAACATTATGTTAAATCTGAGATGGATACTTATCTCTGCATGGAATTCAAAACTAATTATTCTTGCCACTATAAAAAACTTTTAAATGTGCCAAGTTTTGAATGAATTCACACCCCTGCATGTAATAAGGTGTAATGCACCAGTCTATGACACACTCCTGAATAAACTTACACCCCTACATATAATAAGGTGTAGTGCACCAATCTATAACACACTCCTGAATAAACCCACACCCCTGGATGTAATAAGGTGTAGTGCACCAGTCTGTGATACACTCCTGAATGAACTGACACCCATGGATGTAATAAGGTGTAGTGCACCAGTCTATAACACACTCCTGAATGAACTGACACCCCTGGATGTAATAAGGTGTAGTGCACCAGTCTATGACACACTCCTAAATGAACCCACACCCCTGGAAGTACCAGTCTATGACACACTCCTAAATGAACCCACACCCCTGGAAGTATTAAGGTGTAGTGCACCAGCCTACGACTTTAAGCCTACAGTAATTTGTTTTCAGTAGTCATTTAAATATCTCAACAACTCAAGGTCTATTTGAGGGTTAAACTACAGAGCTGTAACTTTCATATTTTAACCCATTTGAATTAGTTATCACACTTACCTCCCATCCCGACTTGATATATAACCTCTCCATGTCCCTGTTCCAACTTTTCTTTCAGTTGATACAACAGACCATCATACTCCTCCTCTGTTGGACTCACTAAAACTGTCTACAAGTGGTTAAAGAGTGTGTTAGCAAGAAATGAGACCAAATAATTCATGTTTCACTTTCAGTCTTCAAATGTATCAGTTGGTTTATACAAGACATTTTTTTATAATATAATGGAATAATAATACCAGTTTCTGTTAAAGACTTCAGACAATTCCTAACAATAGCTGATCACACTGCTAAATAATCAACAAGTGTAGGAGACACACATCAAATAATAAGACTTATAATCAACCACAAGTCTCAGAAGTAAAAACTGTTTAGTCTGGCACACTGCACAAAATAAGTTTCTATTAAAGACTTTTTATTTCTAAAAATATTTTATTATAATATCTACCCAATGACTACAAAGAAAGTATCCATTTGATATCCATTGTGTGAACCTGTGACATGACTTTGATGACTTGTAGATAGCTTACTTACAAAGTATTTGAAGTTTAGTTCCACACACTTAAGAAACATACAAGATTTTCTTAAAACTCTTCATCTACTAGTGACATCAATCTTGATATGTGTTATTCAGTCTACATGTTGACTCTTTCTACTTCTCCATTTTTCTTTGATGAAGAGGTTAATTTTGGTGATGGAATTTGTAAAGAATCATAAACACCAGAGGTTTTTGGGATACACTGTTTTATACATTAAAGACATCTTAATTTGGTGTTCAAAAATAGTTGTTTCCAATTTAATGAGACTTATTATCAATGATTATTTGGTTGTTGTGGGTTACTATGTAGCTGTAACATTTTGATATGTATGTTGGAAAAGCAAGTTTACCAGCACTAGGATCAGGAAATGCATAAGTAACCAGACACACAAATCAGATATATGTTCTTCAAGATATTTTAGGAATTTTGAATCATTCTTAAGCAACTTACTACTTTCTAAGATTTTCTCAATAGCTTCTAACCTACTTTAAACTTCACTATTATAAAGAATCAAACATCTTGTGGCTCATTGATGTTCAAATTACCTTAAAAGATGGTAAGTTTTTAACAAAACTGTACCTTAAGCCTTACAAAAAAAACCCATTGTTTTTACATCATTACTCACATCACATACTATACACTAAACATGAGACTACTACTGGACAACTACACTATAACACTGAGACTTATACAACTAATGAAGATAAATCTAAAGCTATATAGGAATTAAACATTGAGACTATTACTGGACAACTAAACTATATCACTAAGACTTGTACAACTAATGATTGGTTGGTTGGTTGATTTGGCATTTTATGGCACAAAGCAGCTAGGCTATCTGTGCCAAACATCTGGTAAAAAGTTAAAGTAAATTTAGTAAAATTCATAAACAGAAATTAAGGTAAAACAAAGCTTAAAAAAAACATAAATAGCATAAAACCAATGTTTACATCTAATCTACAATGCTAAGAGAAAAACTACAGTAATAGAAGTTATAAAGGACTTTCTGTAGCATAATTGTAATTATCATAACTTGCCAGGAAGACTAACAGGTAAGTACAAAAAATACTGCCAGTCACTTAAAGTTGGCCTTTCCAGTCCTGGTTCTGAGTTATTTAATGTTATGACCATTTTAAAAAAGTAAAGTAATAAAAGTTTTAAAATACTTGTAGCAAAATTTTAATAATAACTCATCAGGATGACAAACGAGTAGTTCAAATAGCAGCATTAGTCACCTGAAGTTGGCCTTTCTAAGTCCTGGTTCCAAGTTATTTCACGTTACGGCCATTTTCTAATTTCAAATCGAACTAGATGGACTTTGATTCTTAAAAGGGAATCACATTAAAAAATGTCTAATTTATAAATTAAAAAACTTAAATGGCATTAAAATGATTAGTGGCCTTTAAAAAACTAAAAACATTACCAAGGTGGACAGTGTCACCATCACCTATAACACTGTCTAACGTTATGGACAAACCTTGATACAGAACATGTTTAAAATGGCCATTGTTGAGAGTTGGAGCAATGGACAACTAAACTGTATCACTATGACTTGTACAACTAATGAAGATAAATCTAAAGCTATATAGAAATTAAACATTAATGGATATCAGTAACAAATTATTTATAAGACTTTAGAAACCTCAGAAGACAGTCCACAATAACAATGCAGTTACATTATCACATGAAAATAAGCAGTTCCACATAAATTCATAGTACCATACATTAGTCCTAAGATTTGAACATGAATTACATGAGCATGCATACAATCAGCTCTTGACATCAGACTTACAGAGAAACCAGATAGAAGTTTGAACAATATGTTGGTAAAACCAGCATTTAAACCCAAAATATGCAAGAATCTCAGAGAAATATGCAGTTTATAAGTCATGTTTAAGAGGAAACTGTAACCACAAGGATGTAGCGTACAGCTTGAATACAAACATAGTGGTTCTATATACAATGGTGAAATATAATTGTGGTACTAGTGAAGTGCTTATAAAAAGAACTATGGTAGTAATAACTGGCAATCTTTTGTTGTTGTTGTTGTTGTTTGTGACCTGATAATTAGATAGAAGGTAAATGTCAATTAATATATTAATTAAATCTACTTTATTAACAATTCAAGAACCTTACAGCATTTTTTACATTAAACCAACAAACAACTAAATTAATCCATTTCTTCTGCATATCTATATAACAGTGCCACAAAAGATATTCAGTTGATGAAAGTATAGTGAAGTCATTTAACCTCATAAAAATAATGAACTAATACAAACAATGCTATTATGGTGTTTATTTGTTGTCAGTTAATTCTAAATTGTTTAGCTTCATCAATTAGTATTATGACTCATGAAAATAAGCAACTAACAGAATTTAGTTTTTCCAGGTTATTCCAAATATCCAGTATCCAAGTAATGGATACAAAACATTATGATTTTTCTTTATTAGTTTATATTAATTCAAGTTTGATAAGCTTAATAAATTAAGTAACACAACTCATAAAAATAACCAACCAACTGGAATTAGGGTTTCCAAGCACTACAATTTTCAAGTATACCAATTGTCCTAGAAACTGAAATATTGCTGTTATGATTTGTTATTTTCAGTAAATTCAATGTTCAGCTGGCATGGGTTGCTAAATATGGAGGTTTTCTTATGATTTGAGAGTCTCTGATTTGATTCCTCTTGCCATAAAAAACAACCATGAGGGTATTTTTTTTTGATTTATGAAAAACCTATTGAGAATACATGCCACAGGTATGGCAACCAGTCTGCTGTACCCACTGTCAACTTGTAAGATAATTTTTTAGCACCAGTTTAGTGGGTTTAACCATGTCAGATTAAAACTGTACCTTTTATATCAGACAAAGTGTAGGTAACATTAGAAAAAAACACCACCACCAAAATGTTGGAAATATAAAGGTTTGACTTGTGTACAAGTAAGCAAGTAGTTTGACTTGTGTACAAGTAGTTGAATTAATCAGTTAACTAATTCCACAAATTGCTCACTTTTACTTGAGGTTATTTCAATTCCTAGATGTTTATATAAGCAAGACTTATATCAGCTAACATAAATAGTTGCTAGGATGAACACTTTTCAAAAACTAAAGTTACCACTGAAATAACATTGATTAAAATATTTGAAAATTCAAGATTATCAATTATCTGGATCTTTCCTTACTTACAATGAACATTCATTTGTTAATGATTTAAATGCATATATATTTAAATAACAGAGGTGTTTATTAATACAGAACACAATAATTATTTATCAGTTTATAGAATAAGGCATGTATCTAATTAATACCCACAGAATAACCTGGATATTCACAGCTTACCTTCTGGTCAGCAACAGTTGTATCATCTAAAGAATTTTCATCCTGGTTAAAATGTTCTGTGCCTTCTTTTGACACTGATGTACTCTGGTCATTTATAGTTTCCATTGCAAGGAATGCTATATACAATAGAATACATTTCATCAGATCATATGTGGTCCACATTTTCATGTGGTTTTCAAGGAAAAAAATATATGAGTATTAAAAAATGCTTTGCAACCTAAAATTGCTTAGTACTTAATAGAAAATTACTCACTATATTACACATTCAAATGTTTCAGAATGATAAAAAGCTTCCTAAATTTACATGGATTGTTACCTTAGCTAAAGATTATTATAACAAGCACCCACGGGGCTAGCAGTTACATTAACAGAACTCCAGCAGCTGAAATGGTTAGCTAGGAGAGTCAAAATGTACTGACACAGCATTCAAGAAAAGGAACAGTAAAAAAAAAATAAAAAAATCAGTTTTTAAAGTTGATGGTGCAGTTGAACCATCATGCACTGTTGACATTGTATCTGAGACTTATGGTAAAGACTGTGGCAATTAGGTATCAATCATTTTTGTCAATAGCCAATGTGATTATTGAACTCCAATTATTTAGTTATCTGGCTTATTATTATACTAAACACCAAATGCTAATGTGGATAAAGTACAAAGTATGATAACTGCATTTTATTGCTATTCAACAATGAACTGAGTTTATTTTTATGAACAAAACATCTAGCCCACATTTACAGAAAATGAGTTAATGATAAAAGAGTAGATCAACCTAACTTTAGTTATTGCAGCTCTGATGAACAGCCTGTAAACAGCAAATATTGCATCATACAGTAGGCTTTTACATTATTTTCCAAACAAATAACAGTTAGAGAAGAGAGTCACTCCCTACTTTGGTTCAGATGGTTTAACTATTTCTTTAACATCTAAGATGACTCAAAGAAAGGTCACAGGTTGGGATGGTAATAAGCCATGGTGAGATGGGCTGATCAGTGGAGACAGCAATGCTATCAAAGGACAGACCCAATTCAGCTGGCTGCACTTGGACTCGAAGGCCAAAAGGATGAATGGCAGACAATCTTTTCTGAAGAAGTATAACCCACAAGGGAAGGAAGGCATAACACCAGATGGGATGTTGCAATAAGAATTTAAGTTTTAAAGCATATAGTGAAGAATGTTGCAAGTGGCATAGGTAAAGAGGAAATTTGTGAAACTCAGTGTACAAACTTTGGACTGGAGAAGTGCAGAAAGCCCCGTGGAGGATGTACAGTGTCTTTTTACATTTGATGTAGTTGCTTGACATGTGGAATGAAGGTCAGCTTATAGTCAAAGATAAGCCCAAAAACTGCTTCAATACAGAAACATTCATAAGTATGTATAAGATATGTGAAGAATGGTGAAATGCTAACACATTTCTTAACAAGTGTAGCTGAGGATGGAAAAGTTCACACCATTGTCAGTCACCTGACGAACTGATTCACTGACTTTGGGCTTGATTGAGCTGAGGTTGTTTCTCTAGCAAAAGATGGTGCATTAACAATGACAAGTGTTAATGTGCAAATAAAATCAAAGTACTCCCCCTTTGAAGAACAAACAAACTGAACCGCCCATCACCTGAACATAGCTGTAACAGATTAAATTAAAAAGTTGGACAATCTGAAGATATTTAGAGATAAAGTATACTCTTTGTATTAAGTTCATGAATGAGACAAGTAATCGAACCTCTAAAGCTCTTAGGTGAGCCTAAACTTACAGTAGAATAGCCACATGACATAAGATGGTTTAGGATTAAAAATGCTGATGAAGATGTGTTGTTATAACTCAGTCCTGGTTACCCTTTTGTCAGATTATAAGACAGTGATGCTTAGTATTCATGATATTCTTACAGTGCTTAGCGAGCAGTTACAAAAACAAAATTTGGTATTTATTTAAATACAACAAGTGATAGAATCAACAACAGTTATGTTATAGTTTCTAGAATCAAGAGATGGAAATGTTCCAAACAGCATGAGGAAAGCTTAAGTATTCTGAAAACACTGAAAATGAATTGTCAGACCTTAAAAAAAAAAAGAGAACAATGCAATTTTGAAAGACTTTAACTTCTTGCCTGGAACCAGCAGTGGTGAATTTGGTTCTTACACTATCATATGGAATTAACCAAACAGTAAATGTTGTTCATGACCATCTTCAGAGGGAGAATCAACAAAAACAAGTCAGCAAATTCTTACACAAAGAAAACATCAAGCTAGAATAGCCCATGCAAAACAGGATGATTTCAGGTTCATACAAACATTGATCTACTCAGAATCTGTGCCAGAGGGTTTTATGACTGCATAAAGAAGTAACACTTGAGTTTACAAAGCTGTGTACAATAGCTCTATGTTCAACTGCTACAAGTGTGGAGTGTGAAAGGAATATTAAAGCCCAAAATAGAACAAATACAGATGTTCAATAAAAGCAGAAATTGTAGACAGTCTTTTAAACATTCAGATGAGAAATATTCAGTTATCAAATTATAATCGAGTTATAGTAGTCAGGCTATGGGTTACATAAAAGAAAAGAAGAAAGGGGAAACTTTTTTGAGCCATATATGCTTAGGGCTAAGAAGCAAAATGAGTGTTTGAGTTCCCACGTATAAATGTAGATGTTCATAAATGTAGATGTTCACACAGTTTAACGTGTAAATGTAGACGTTCACACAGTTTAACGTGTAAATGTAGACGTTCGTACAGTTTAATGTGCAAACGTGATAGTTTCTGAGATTAAACAGTTAAAGTTCTTGGTAATCATGCACAGGAAATGGAGGAATATTTTCTAAATCTAGTCATAGCTCAGGGTATATTATTTAGCAGAGGCAGAGCTATAAAAGGCTTACACATAATAAGGGCTAATGTAGCCTCCTGTCCTGCTTTTTCCTGGTCTTCCTTTGTTGGCCAAATCATCAACTATCACAACCAATGACACGCTCTGGCTTTGTCAAAACAAATCAAATAATTCATGGTGAAACACAACTAACAAAAACTTCTGAAACCATCAAACAAAATCAGGACACCGGCATCTCTGACCTCAGTAGGGAAAGCCAACTTTCCTTTAAGATTCAATACCAGTCACGATTTCATTGTGTAGCAATCAACTCAAAATTCCAAGGGTCGGGGTTGCAGAGGAACAAGAACATTCCTGAACACACCAGTGGAGGAGAGAAGTCCTCTGGCTTGTCTCTCTTCAAACTAAACCCCTGCCACAAACGTGCAGTAGTGTAGTAGGGCAAACGTGTTAGTCAGTTATAAACTCATCCATGATGTAATCAGTTAAGCTAGTCATATCAGATTTTGAGCAGGTAAGTCAAACTACATAGACCAGTTTTGTGATAAAGAACTGCAGGGGAGTACTTTAAGAAAAAAATGGCTTTTTTCTACCTTTAGACAGAAGATGCAAAAAAGCAATGTCAAGGTAATGATTTTTACCTTAAGGAAAAACAGGTGGATTGTTTTAAATACACATAAAATCTTGCTTTCCATCACTGTGTTGGATTTAAGGGGCTAAATACTCATTACTTTAAAATCTTATTTAGTGCAGCTTAAAAGTAAAAGCACACCTGACCAGCCAACACTCGCCACAGAGTAGAATCCCATTAGTAGCTGTAAAATGGGTCTCTGAAAAAACTACAGATATGAAATGTTGTGAAAAGACATGTGAGTCAAACGGACATGTGCTAGTATTGAAATGCCAACAAAGCACAAACTTAAACAGTAGTCACATGCAAAAAAAAACACACATCTAAATGATGCTGTGTGGGAATCAGAGAAAACTAGCTGGTGTAATACAATCAGTGGAGAGTGGTCACATGATATATACATGATCAAAAGTGACAAAATTTATGGGCAATGTGGGTGTATACAAACTGGGCATTAAATTAAAATTGCTTAGGGTCAGAGAAAGATCAAGATAGTTTTGTGAGAGATGGGGAAAGACTACTGGAACCTACTGTTTCAACTTACAACCCACTTTTTATAACTTTATATACAAGATTCATATTAATCTCATAGTGTAGGACAGCTTTTAAACTAATAATGACCAAATAAATGTGTCAATTTCACCACAGCATTTCACACATGGCTTTTGAATCTAGGGCAGTTCTAGATCATTAAATATAGGTTTATTGTCTTGAGGGTAGTTGAAATTACAGTCTCTGAATCCCTTCCTCCTACCCCTTGACTAAGCCACATAATTTATCATACCAATTCAAAACCCAGGAATTCAGAATGTGGTTCACATGACTTGTCACAGACCAGAAACTGTCATCATGATTTTTTTGTATGATCTCTTGCAAACTTTATTTGATTCTCTTCAGCAACCTTATAGAACAATTGTATTGTACAAGGCATGCTAATCTTATTTATAACTTTTATTGATTCAAAACATAAGTAAAAACTTAGGTTTTTTAATCCTTGTATAAACATTTGTCACATTCATAGGATCTAAGTCCAAGTCCTGTAAATTACTTTCAACAACTTCTAATCATTATAAATAATAACTCAGACTGTAAATACAAGCATACTCCTACTGAATGGCTTCAGATTTGAATGAAATTAGCTAATTATAGAATAAAAATATGAATGATGTGTAACAGGATAGATATTGTTATGTGAAACAAGGGTTAAGTTAGCACTGTCCTACACTGAAAACCTATTTCTGACAGATGCAGCTTTTCTTGATCAGTACTGTCCTCTATTTGAGCAAATGTTTAATGCTATATCACATACCTTTCACCTCCTGCTTCTGCATATCTACACATACATCAACACACAGCAGCTCCTCACCAAGAGGATCGTGACACAGTTTTCACCATAATGAGCACCCACTTCACATTCATGCTTGCTAATCATTTCAAGGTTGACAGAAGACCTAACCCAAACACTATCAAAATTGAAGAAGATGGGTGGGAAATGTGAGAGAAGATAAGTATCTAATGGAAATACATTTTCAGTTTAGGAAATTGCTAACTTCTGATATCTTACCTCCTCTCACAAAGTTAGCAAGATTTGCACAGTGAACTGGTAGAGGGCTGATTAAAAAACAAATCCCTCTTCAAAAAACATCCAGAGAGACAAGAAGGTGTGGAATAAAAAAATCAAAAAACACCACACATCAATGACACCAAACATGGTCACAGGATGAACAGTACAGATCTTCAAAAAAGGAAAAGGCATACCTGGTTAGGCACTATTTGTCACAGAGAGGGGTCCATTTTAAACTAGCAAGAAGACCAAGTAAAGTTATACTACATGTATACCTAACTTACAACCATGTAAAGTTACTGTACAGGTATACCTGACTTACAACCATGTAACATTACTGCACATTTATACCTAACTTACAACTATGTAAAGTTACACTATATGTACATCTAACTTACAAATAAGTTAGTAATCTGAATAAGAATGTAATATATTCACTGCACCCAATCCTGGACTACCCAACAGACAGACTAATCATATGCTTAGGGTTTTTTTTTTTTTTTTTATTACAATCAGAAGATATTTTAATTCCAGCATACATCAAAGTTTTGTTTCATTTTGATAGATAAGTATTTGTATTACAGTTTAGTATTGTTTTTAAGATATGTGTATCTGGTGCACCATAATGTTTTCAGTGCTTGATAACACATACACAGGTATATTATACAGCTGTGCATTTGAATGAGTGCATTTATTGACTGTCAGATGCATTAGTCAATTATATCTAACAAACAGATTATTTGTACCTCATATTTGAGTGGTAACAAAAATAACAGATTATTCTCACATGAAGTGTGGTAAAAAATGATAAAATTTATAACATTAAAAACTCAGGTTTCAATACACATGGCATCTTTATGTTGACAACAGACAAACACTGTGGTATTTTTGAAACATTTAGATAATTGAAATAATCAAAAACAGTAATGATCAGAAATACTCATTAAATGATTAGCATATACAAAGTACAGTTAACTAACAAGTCACTTATTTTAAGTAATTTAACTGTTACCAGTCAAAAGTTGTTTAGTAATAAATATATTAAAATTAACTTATGATAAGTTTTGATATTTAAAGTAAAAACTATATTTAAATTAAGTTTAAATTACAATTATACAGTTAATCATTTACTCTTACTCTTAGGCTTAGCATTAAATTTTTCACTAAAATTATCAGTTAAAGACAGAAGTGTACTTATAACCTATTATATTATCAGTTACGTACAAAGATTAGTGTTAAACAATTAATAGTTAATATAATAAACTCGTAAGTTAGCTGGAGGTTGTTTCACATGAGTATTAATAGTAATACTAGTAATAGCACATTAAATATAATCTCAACTTTATTACACTTTATGCTTAAAATTACATTCAATATAAGTATCAGCTGTGGTTAAGAATAGCTACTAAGGGTTCTCATTTGATAAAGTGTGACTGATGCCAGTGAATTTTTTTTTTTATAAACTCTGGGTTAAAGTGTACTTTTAAGGAAGCTAGTTGCCAGGATGTGTAATTTATTTGTAGTGTGTGCAGGTTGGAGTTGAAGAGATTGAAAGTGAGAAACGTAAGTTACTTAAAGCGGTGGCAAGGTTTAGGCAAGAATTTAAACTTCTACATCTAAAGAGCACAGTTGACAAACAGGATGTCAAGAGTGCTAAGAACAGAAAATAAGGCTGACAGCTTGGAAAATAATGCATTTAGGGGCAAGTATGGGCTTGGATTTAGGTTAAGTAACTGGTTCCAAGCACTTACTAGTGATGAAGTGGAAAAGATGAAGGAAATCAACAGTACCACAAGGGATGACAGTGTAAAGGATAGGGAAGTTATAGTTGGTGAATCTCTAGTTAGGTCTGTAGATTGAGTAATATGTGGAGTAAATAGGAGTAAAAGAATACACTATCCAGGAACAGGGGTACAGGGAAATAACCAGAGAAATAGTTAAGGGTGCTAGTAGCAATGCAGTTTTTGTGGTACATGTTGGGGCTAATGATGTAAGGAAAGATAGAGCTTATGGATAAGTGTAAAACATTGATAAAACATTTAAGGAAAGGGGACATAGCTTGATTTTGTCAGGGATATTCCCATGATTAAATTGTGTGAATGAGATACTAAGTAGGTCACTAGGACTGAATACCAGGCTTAGATCAAAATGTAGGGATGAGCCAATAGGTTGGTTGAATTTGTGTTAAAATTGTAAAAGGAAATGTAATATTTTCAGGATGAAAGGCTTACACTTAATTAAGGCAAGATCTAGCATGTTAACAAGGGCTACGATATTAGTAATAGGAAATATAATTAACATGAAAACATGTACAACAAGCGTAAAATGTTAAAATACTTTACAATCTATGATTAATTGCTAGTATTGTAATACTAGAAGTATGAGGAATAAAACTGATGTGTTAAAATCAGTTGTGGAAACTGAAGATTTTTATATTATTATTAATGACAATTGGTTGGATTTGAACAATTTTGATGAATGTAGGTTTTTGAAATCCTAGACAACAGATTATTTACTAGAAACACAGTATTGAAAATAAGGGAAGAAGTAGCTTTATATGTAAGAAGTGAATTTTATCATGTGTTAGAGCATAATAAAAAAAACAGCACTCAGGCTGAGTCAGTTTGGGTTAGTGTAAGTGGATATAAAGGGAGAAGTCTTGTAACTGGAATTTGTTATAAACCACCAGGTCAAAATGCAGAAGTTAATGAGAAACTGTATAATGTTATTACAGGAAATTTCAGGGGTACTGACTGGAAAATGTTGAGTCTGACAGTGAAGGGGATAGGCTTATGAAATTGTTCAGGATGCTTTTATACACTAATTGGTGATGAAACTTGGAAGAAAGAAGCTTACATTACATTGAATATTAGCATTTGGTGTGATAGACAGAGTTGTGATTGGTGAGCATTTAAATACAAGCAACTATTGTTTTATTAGGGTTGGAAGTTTGCTACATAAAAATTGTAGAAGAACTGTACCCTGATTCCAACTTTCAGTGAAGCCATTTTGATAGAACAAGACATGATCTGTCCTCTGTAGATTATACCAAAGAGTTGGGAGAGGATCTTGAACAGATGTGAGAACCATTTATGGAAAAACTGATATGCATACAGAATATACATATTTCCTATAGATGAAAAGGGCAAGAGAGTAGAAGCAGCCAGTATGGATTAATAAAGGTTTAAGACATCATATAAGGAATAAATTCAAGAAACTTAAACTTACTGGAAATAATAAAGGCTTATAGGACCACAGTGAAATAAAAAAAACTGGTTAAGAAGGAAGTTAAAAAGGGCAAAAACTGTATAAAGAAAAGGGTTGGTCGAGAGAGATAAATCAAACAATAAGGAATTCTTAATGTATATGATGGAGATTAAATCTCTTAAAAATTACAGTGGGAAGATGGTTTTAAAAGATTATGAGATGGTAAACTAATTAAATTAAGTTCTCTTCAGTTTTTACAATGAAAGCTACAAGTATTATACTTCAACCAGAGTACTTGTAGTAAAAGATATTTTAAATTCTGGAATTGTAAAAGAAAAGTTGAGAATCCTAAAATGTATTACATTCCCCGACAACTTTTAAAGGAAGTTTTAAAGGAACTTAGAAGGTTTTACTTGGAATCCTAGTTAATATTTTTCATAGGTCACTAAGTAATGGAAGTTAGCTAATGTTAGTCCAATATATAAAGAAAGTGATAAACATTATCCAGGCAATTTTAGAAGAGTTAGTCTTACATCAATACTTAGAAAGGTTATACTGAATGTGATTAAAGATGCATTACAAAGTCACTTAAAGCAGACTGATAGTGTGTCAAAAAGTCAGCATAGTTTCACCATGGGAAAAATCTTGTGACATTTTTTGAGGATGTTATGGCAAGAGTTGATGAAGGAAATACCATGGATTTGGTTTACCTTGTTTTTCAGGTGCTTCAAAAAGAATTGTTGCAAACATTATACCTATGAATGTGGGGCAAATGTTATTAACTTGGATTGAAAATTAGTTGTAGAGTAGAAAGCAGAGAGTAGTGATAAATGAAGTTAGACTTGAATAGATCACAGTTATAAGTGGTGTTCCTCAGGGCTCTGTGCTGGCCCTCTGTTTTTGATTTATATTAATGATATTGACTATGGAATGGCTAACAATATATTGAAGTTTACAAATGACATTAAGATTTTTATGGTGGCTAACAGTATCAAAGATGCTGCCGAACTTACAGGGGAAATTTAGATCATTTGATGCTTTGGGCCAATATGAGGCATGTGATAATTTGTAATATGATTTAAATGGGAATATGTTAAACACTGTGGTTGAAGGAAAATATTTTGATGATGTTATTGAAAAATCATTTAATTCATCTAAACAGTGTATTGTAGTTAGCAATAAAACTAATAGAATTTTGAGTAGCATGTAGAGAAATAATGAATATAAGACAAGGATTATTTTTGTTTCATTGTACAGATCATCTGTCAGGCCTCATTTAGAGTACTGTGTACAGTTATAGGTTTCCTTCTTCAAGAAAAAACACTGAATTGTTGTTGGGAGTTCAGAAAAGAACCACTAGGATGACACCTGGGATGGTGGAATTGTCCTATGAGGAGAGACTAAGATCTCTAAGGTTGTTTTCTTTGGAGAAGAAAAGGGTCAGAGGGGATTTGATTGATTGATTTGTTCTGAATTTTGTGTAAAGCTATACAGGGCTATCAACACTAGCTGTCCCTAATTTAGCAGTGTAAGACAAGAGGGAAGGCAGCTAGTCATCACCACCCACCACCAACTCTTGGGCTACTCTTTTACCAATGAATAGTGGGATTGACTGTAACATTATAATGCCCCCATGGCTGAAAGGGTGAGGATGTTTGGTGTGATGGGGATTTGAACCTGTGACCCTCAGATTAAGAGTCGAGTGCCTTATCCACCTAGTTTTGCCAGGCCAGATTTGATTGAAGCATTTCAGGTTATTAAAGCTATTGATAACATAGATATATGAAACTTTTAAGTTTAGCAGTGAAAACAATAGGTTATAAGTTAAAATATTGCAGCACAGAAGTCATCTGCAGTTTATACAGAGTGTTTGGCTTTTGGAATGAGCTGCTTTCAAGGGAGGTGAAGGCAAAACATTTAACTGAGTTCAAGAAAAGACTGGATGAATACATGAGTATTAAGGGATGGTTACAATTTGGAGCTGGAAGGGACTTCTTGATGGGCTAATAACCTCCTTTTTGTCCCTTTAAGATTTTATAATATTTATAAATATTTGAATAACTGGAAATAGTAATAATAAGAAACTACTTTCATTAAATTAATTAACTTAATCACAATTTTTATTATATGATTGTTGGAACATTCAAAAATAGTAATATAAAACAACTACTGATTATTTTCATGACATTAATTTTTTAATTGTGATTCTGATTAAATACTTATCTTATGTTACAATAATTTAAATATTCAAAGTGCATATGTAATATAATCAATTGATTAACCTTTTCACAAAGGGCCTGGTATAACACACAAATTCATCTACACATTTGCACATGTTAAGTACTTGCACTATTACTTTTGATACAGCATGTGTATCTTTATAAATTTGGTAGACTTTTAGTAAAGATTACAAGTTTTTGTACACAAAAAATCAGATTTTATAATGAAATATTTTCCTGATGATTTTAGTAAAAATATCAAGTCTATTTTCTTACTAGTCCAAGTGCAAAGTGATTTCACATTGCAATTAAAAAAAACTTATAATCCTCAAAGTCTCAAATATTATTTGTGTAATCTCTTAAACCTCCTAAAAGATTTTGAACATGTTTTCAGTAAGACTTTATATTTTATGTTATATTCTATGCCCTAACCATCAGAAAAAAAAGGAAATAAATATAAATTATGCTTTTCTCGTGCTAGAATAACTACATATTATAACATGAAAATATATATGTTTAATCTAAGAACATGATGCCAAGAGATCAAAAGGATAAGACAACACATGTAAAATAACTAAAATACCAATCTGTGAATTGAAAAAGTCATCTACACTGAAGAATACTAATGGAGATTAGTAGACCCAACAGACCTGGGGATTTAAAAACCTTCTAATATTTGGAATACCAAAATATAGTACATAAAGATGTAGACAAACCAAAACTCTTCTTAAATACTCAAGTCATACATTGAGATATGGTTCATACTTTTGGATGAAGATGGTATAAATTCCTTTTAATACAACACTGATGATAAATATTACATTTCCATTGATAAAATGAGAGATTTAGTTAAACAGGACAGACTCATCTTCTGTCCAAGTACCCTGAAACTCCTGACCTTGAACATTAATAGTGCCTGAAAACAGATGGATCTCAGAATTTGGTGGTGAAATGTGTACCCCAACAGTAGTGTTGCAATGGAGGATGTTGCTCCTGAGGAATGAGACAGAATGATCCAAAATATGAGACTGCATGATTCAGTGGTCAGTGTGTGACAAAGGATACCCACATCCCCAAAAGAGAAAGAACCAGCAGTAGGAGACAGAAGTAGATTCCTGATACTCTTGGTGTTGGTTGAGCATGATTTAAGAGAATTTTGAAAAATACACCTGGATGGACAAGATATATTTCTCCAGTCTGATAAGGAAGTCCACTTTTTTTTTGATTCTGACAGGAGAAACTGAGTAGTTCTGCTAACTGATGGGATAGAACCAGAAGATAAAGCCAGAAGGTGCTATTAATCATATAATAATGCATGCACAGGACCAAGAATGTAGATAATGAAAAAAAGCTTGAACAACTGTGCAGAGAATACAAGGTGCTGATGCAAGACCAAAAGTTAGAGCCTTGAACTGCAGCACCCAACCTTTGTGCACAAACCTGAGAAACCAATGGGAATATACTACTATGAGATCATGGACATAAACATTGGTACAGTTACGACAGAAAGTGTTCATACCCCTGCGACCCAAGTAGTTTTTTGCTTATAACTTAAAAAGTATCATGATTAGACTAATAGACATATAATATATTATAAATATTATACTAACACACATCTACATAAATTTTTATGTAAATTAAACAGAAAATAAACTGTTTATAAAGAAATAACCAAAAATAGGAGGACCAGAAAGTGTTCGTACATTTCAGAATGTGTGAAAAAACTGATATTCCTGTAAAAATTTTGTTTAGTTTGGTGAGTAAACAACATTATACCATTCCAGAACTAGTCACTGGGTTCATAATTATTGGAATTTAGCCAGCAAAAAATGTACTTCCGGCAATTTAGCGCCATCTCTGTTATAATCTGCTTGGTCATCATGGCAAACAGGAAACAACTGTCCAGTGATTTAAAAAACCGAATTATTGTAAAATACAAGTCTTGTGTCGCTCTTTCCGGTATTGGTACACAACTTAATGTGCTGAAATCTGCTGTTCAGTACATAATTGCCAAGTTTAAGCTTACAGGATCAACTGCTAACTTCCCTCATTCCAGATGCCCCACCAAAATTCCAGAAAGAACCAAGAGGAAGGTTCTCAGAGAAGTTAGTTGGAACCCTCATTTAACATGTAATGACATACAGAAACTGGTAAGGGAAACTGGGGTTGAGGTAAGCACCTCTACAGTTACGAATGTTACGCTCTTCTGGGTTCAAAGCATGCCATCCTAGTAGAACTCCATATTTAAAACCTGTTCATTTAGAAGCACAATTGAGGTATGCAAGAAAGCATGTAGATAAACCCTTTACCTATTGGAAGAGTATTCTTTGGTCAGATGAGACTAAAATCAAGCTTTTCGGCCACAATGATGTTCGCAATATTTTCTGTAAGAAGGGGGAAAGGAATCTTCCAAAGAACACTGTTCCTACAGTTAAACACAAAGGTGGCTCGATCATGCTATGGGGTTCCTTCAGCTCTTCTGGTGTAGGCAGGCTTCACCATGTCAACGGAATCATGAAAAAAGAAGAGTACGTTGATATATTAGGCATGTATATCAAAAATGATGCTTGAAACTTGTGGCTTGGGTGTCGTTGGATCTTCCAGTACAACAATGACCCCAAGTACACATCGAAATATGTGCAATCCTGGTTGCAGAGGAACCATATAAACATTCTGGAGTGTCCATCGCAGTCACCTGCTCTCAACCCAATTGAAAACATTTGGCATGAGTTGAAGACCAGGGTTTATCAGCGTCATCCGAAAAACTTGCAAGAGTTGGAGGCCTTCTGTAAAGAAGAATGAAAAAAATACCAGTTGAGTACTGTCAAACGATCATGGAGGGCTATGAGGAGAGATTGCGCCAAGTAATTCACCTAAAAGGCTACACAACTGACCATTAAAGTAGATGCACCAACACTTTCTGCCCCTCCTATGTTTGGTTATTTGTTTATAAACAGTTTATTTGTCATTAAATTTACATAAAAATTTATTTAGATGTGTGTTAGTATAGCATTTATAATATACTATACTTTCATTATCCTAATCATGATACTTTTTAAGTTATGAGGAAAAAACTACTCACAATGCAGGGGTACGAACACTTTCTGTCGTAACTGTAATATTGAAAAAGGAGCTTCAGGTGGCTGACCAATATGATCAGCTGTTAAGGCTGACCAAGTAAAAGAAAGAGAAAAAAAAATGAGTCATCATTCTTGCCAGTCATTGATGGAACCCCAGTAGAGACACCCTCGGTCCTCATGTCTCCATCTAACAAGGAATCATATTACGGACAGCTTCACCTGAGTGCAACTCCTCCCCTTGCTGTTGACAAACACCAGATAGCAGAGGTTGAGGAAGTCTGATATTCTTCTGTCGTAGAAACATAACTCAGGAATTCATACCAATCTGTAAGGTTGTTTTTCTAAAAACTTGTAATTTATAAATCTAAATGAAAATATAACCACAGAAACACCAATCATGTTCAAAATCACAACACAAACAGTAACTAATTACAACACTCCTATTAACAGAAACTTGTGCCAAATCATTTGTCAAGAAAAAGAGATTACATTATCTCAATGAGGTACTTGTATATAATACCTAGATAGAGAGCACATTGAAACCATTGGAGAAATTTGCCAACTAAAATATGCCTAAGGAATTTGAGTGAAGTATAAAGATTAAAGTAAGCATTTTCAATGTTTTGATGGACAAAGAATGGAAACTCTGGAGATAGAAAAATAGCTATAATGTAAGCAAAGGGTAAGTATGCTTTGGAATTTAACTGTAAGAAAGCATGCCATACATTGTTTACTGGATGTCACTGAAATTGTTCAACAGTTGACTTAAATAATTTTTGTGTTTTGAAATATTAAATGAGAATATAAGGACAAAACAGTGAAAGAAGACCATCTGGTCCATCTAGATCACTCCTGGTTCATCAAAAACAAATTAAATTCAACCATTCAAGTATATATAGTAAACTAATAAAAGGTTAAACAAATTGAATCAGCAGACAGCACATCATCGAACAAACTATTTCACATGTTATTCCAAATGATTTTATTTTTCTGAAAGACAAGTCTGCATCTAGAATTTAAAGATTGAACTAATTACCTTGAATACACAATCCACCATGTAAACAGACTGCACTGTAAATCAAGTTATCACTTGTACTCATTCTAACACACAAACAGATTTCCAGTAGGAATATTAACTAAACCAAATACCTAAATTAATTTACCATTAATACTAATTCCAACAAATAACTAAAATGGATCTGTTGGTCCACCTAGGCCATCCTATCTACTATATTACATTCTAAAATAAAATGCTTAAAGCCAGTTATTACCATTAAAATGTTTATCACACTTTCTTTTGAACATCATTAAATTAACTGCATCTATCACATTTGAAGGCAACCTATTCCACAGGTCAACAACCTTGTTAGAAAAAATAAAATTGTCTTAACTGAATATGATTCATACCTTAACAAAATTTATTCTCATCTTTAAATATGAAAAAAACATCAACATTACAATCTTAAATACCCCAATAAGATCTCCTATACCTCATTTTTTAAAGAGAAAATAATTTCAAGAATACTAGCCATACAACAATTTTCCATCCAAAGTATCATCCTCATAGTCTTACTCTGAACATATTCCAACAATTCAATGCTTAGGTAAGAACTCCCATAAGTTTTTAATTTTGATTTTTAAATCTTAATTCATAAGTGAACATGTCACATCATTATTGCTGTTAAAATGTTTTTCCAATAGCAATTAATGACTATTTCATTAATAGTGATATAATTGGCCACAAGATTATTTAAAAAAACAAGTATCATTAACCTTAGAAAAACAAAGTTTCATGATAAACTTAAAATACACACTGCCACTACAAAAACGTAATGTATAATAAACTTTTATGTAGTCAAACTAAATCAACACTATAGACTAAAAATACAATATTAAAAACCATTGTTTTACAATATAGACCATAGCATTAGTACAGACTACAGTGGAAGCATACAAATATAACAAAAGTAAATAAATATAAAAATGAAATTTGAATAATTTAGCTTACCTGATCATTCAATTAATGCACTGACGCATTAATTAAATATGCCCTCGACTTTTCAAAAGTTCTAAGACCAAATAACGAAAAGAAACAAAACATAAGCGTAAGCCATCAAGTTGTTCGACATTTACAACTTACATTTATAAATACAACTCACAAGTGTTCTCAACCTAGTCTGACACTGTGATTGTTAATGAGTTATAGAGAAATGAGTTTATTCGATACACAACTTCTGATGAAATAAATACAGTTTTTGATGCAATACGCAGACACGAGTCTGCTCAGTGTTTTCAAAATTTAACCATACGACACCTTGACTTTGTAATAATAACAATTCGCTTCTCACTACAGAGAAAAGATCGCAGTAATATTTTGTATCCACGTAAGCCTACAATGAATAGCTCATGGAATTCTCACTAGGAGTAAGAGTAACTGAAAAAATGCGACATTTATATTTTATCATTTGAAATTCGTCTCTTAATTCAATAAAGCTAAAGTAAGCCAAACCCTTTGTGGATAAAAATTAATGCTAAATACCATCATGAACCAATGTTTACTACATAAGTGGAGATCTATTCCAAGAACTATAAAACATACCATAAAATTGAAAATACGTCAGTGTGAAGTTATCAATATAATTGAGAATTATTATTAACAAAGATAAAATCCAGATTATAAAATTTTGTTTATTAAATAAAATAATAAATTATATATTAATTTAATATGAAAAGAAGAAATTACTCATCAACAGATGGCAGCAAAGTATAAAAAAGTGGGCTCTATGTTTTGACATGAAATTACTAGCTAATAAATCTTGCAGAATGATGATTATTGAAAATTTCTGAGTTTATAGTTTTACATATTATATATGTATAAGTAATATGCTTTAATGAACGTGTATAGTGATGCAGGATTCCTATCACTGCAGCTTACAAGATTAATGGAGTATAATACTATTGTTATGATGGGTAACTAAACTTATTTGATTATAAATATAACGTGTAACAAGTAACAGTTACTTATGAAATATAAATATAGCATAAACTATATAAAGTGATTTTAACTTTCGGACTATGTACTTCTTACAAGCATAAAGATCACTATTATTATTAAAGTCTAATGTTGATAAGAGAATGGCATACATGATGATGACATATCACTTTCATTTCTATTACAAAATATTGCAAAAGTTGAGTAAAGGCACTTTTAAGTATAACTTGTGAGAAAAGACTAAGAGTTCTTCATTAATTGCTTCCATTAATTATATGTTTTAATGTGTTTTATAATCGTACTTACGAAGTTCATGAGAATTAAAAAACAGTAAACAATCACAGGTGCTTGTAGTAATAGAAATACTATTAAATATTATGTTAATTTATGTGAATGAGTGTTTGACGTAAAATTATTGAGGAAATATCCAAAGTCACAAAGACAGATCGTTACATGTTATAAAGAGTACCCAAAACCTGAAGTACTTTATTTTTTGAATTATAATAAGATTTTATACCTTCTGTTTTTCTTTATATATATAAATAAATATATTCTTCCCTATTCTTTACTAGTTTTTGTTAGATTTTTACTTTTACATGCTTTTGGTATTACAAACATAAATGTTATTTACTAACTGCTGTTATACATATTCACAATATTTTTTAAACTACTTGAAATTTTATGGATGTTTGAGTGTTCAACACTTGTGAAACTGACAGATGGGTGTTTGAGTGTTTGACACTTGTTGTGAAACTGACAGGCGAATGTTTGAATGTGCAACACTTGTGAAACCGACAGGTGGATGTCTGACTGTTCAACACTTGTGAAACTGACAGACAGATGTTGATATCAAAATGAAATTTTAGGAATTACAAAAAATGAATACTTTTCTTGTAATCTTGAAAAGAGGCATTTTGATATATGTTATTTTTCTATGATTTACTGTTCTGGAGATGCAGAGTGTAACAGACAGACATTTGGCTGTTATATATATAGAAGATAAATAAATTGTTTTCACTTGAAATCATCATGTCTCAATCCACATCTTTCTATCCATTCCACCTTCCTGATGTCAAGGTTTTCACTTGTCTCATTGGTGACTGTCCTGTTAAATCTAGCTCATGGGGCACATGTTTGTCTTGCTTTCACACCCTCTGCCTGCCACATTTCTTCTTTCCCCTTTTCCTGTTTTCTCCTTCTGGCCCCATTAATCACCAACATCTTGAGTCTCAGACCTCTTGAGTGAGAATGCTACTCATAAGAGTACTTACCCAGGATATTACTTTTATTTATTTATGGTTCCCAAAATTACAAGGTATTGATGACCATTTATCAATAAAACATAATGCATTCTTGATATATTTACATTTTGTGATGTTAAGGCAAAACATACTACATTATTAATATATTTATATTTTGTGATGTTACAACAAAACATACTACAAAATTGATCCCAGCCGGTCAAGAGGTTATGATGTCCATTCCTAAGTTTAAATCAAATATTTTATGCTAGTAGTTCAAAATAAACTCAAAATCCAACATATCTTTCAACTTTAACTGGCCACTATGTTTGACTTTGGAAACATCTTAACATCATATATAGTTATCACATTAATTTGAGTTTATGATCTTACAATTTTAATGCTCATTGTATTGCTTTAAACCAACATCGTGGCATTTTATGTAGCTATCTGATTAACCTGAGCCTGTCATGTTACATTGAAATGACTGGTCACTGTGTTGGTCCAGCCAGTATCTACTGTTTTATGCAGTTATCTCATTATCATGTTACAAACTAACTGGTTACTGTGTTAGACTAAGTCAACATCTTAACATACTATGTAGTTATCTGAATACTTTGAATTTATTTCATTACAAATTCCAGTGGAGGTAAACTGGAAGCTGAACATTCACCCATGTACATGTTTGTCATGAGTTGCAACCTGTGAAGAGGATCCTAGTCATTGAGGGGTCCAATTGAAACACACCTCTTTGGCCTTGAATTCTCAAAGGAGGTTGGTGGACATTATGTCTGATGCTGCTGTTGGAGTATATTGCCCACAAAATGCTGGCATTGCTGCAGTGTCCTTGCTTGGCACTATAGTGCATCAAGAGCAAGTAGCTGCCTTTTGAGGATGTGTTGGTAGAAATTCCTTCCTCGAAGTCTTCTTGAACTCGAAGGCCATGTGTGATATGTACATGTATATTGAGGCTATTCTCCATGCTACTTTAAATTCCTCATGAGGAAAGGTCCACTTTTTTAGCCCCAATATCTAGAAAGAATGGTAGGTTTAATGACTGATAATTGCATGGGAATTTGGTGCTGCTGGTTGGTCAGTATGGGCCTACACTGTTTCTGTCACTTGATTCATTCTTGGAGGCCATTACCACCCATGTTTTTTTTGAGGTCATACCATCACTATTTGTTCTTTCTACCTGCTCTCATTGAACAGTTGTAGTCTCCTATTTTACTATCCATTATGAAGTGGTGCTGATGTTGATGGGATGAGGGTCATTCTATAGAGTTTATGGTCTTGGATCACAACCTTTCTCTCTTGAATACTGGTTCTTCTACTTACTTTTCTGCACCTAATCAGTTTTTTACTGCTATTGATCTTTCAGTTTACACCCTTTCCATTTTATCTCGCTTTTCTAGGAAAGTTGACAGTGCCACATGGGGCAGTAATAATTTTATATTATTTTGAAAGAGATTAGTCGAGGTCAATGTCATTTAACCTGCATGCATCAGTGGAAGTTGGACCAAGTTTTCTTTCTGAGAACTTCATTTTGTCATCATCCATCTGCCACACACTTATCTACTGATGGCAGATGGGTGACTGACTGTGTCATCCAGGCAGCTGTTCAATTTTTTCCAAAGATCTCATTATGTTTTCCAGAGATTCCATGTCGATCATGGAGTCCTCCCTGCTAGGAAGGTGAAAAATAGTTCTGGGACACCTTTCACAGGTATTCTGCTATTTCAAACAGCATTGTTTTCCAATGGGCCCTTGCCTGTGCATGGCAGGCTAGATCTCAAAGCCAAAATGAATATTGGATTAAATTCTCCACTAGTATCTCTTCTACCACCAGTACTAAAATCATATGAGACAATATCATATGGAACTGCTCGATGTGTTGTACAAAGCCAACATCTTACCATCCAATGTAATTATCTTATTAGTTTGACTTTATATCATTACAAACTAACTGGTCTGTAATTTAATAATTTATATTATTTCATGTGGCAAACTAACAGTCCACTGTGCTGGACTCAGCAGATATCTTAGAATCCTAAGTAGTTATCTAACTAATCTGAAATTATTTCATTAGAAATTGACTAGTCATTGTGTCAGACTCATCAAGTATCTTAGCATCCTGTGTAATTATTTGATTAATATGAATTATATCATTACAAACCATATGTCACTATGTTGTACTTAATGATCACTTTAGCATCATCCTACACACTTATCTCATTAGTTCAGTTTATCAAGTTAGAAATTAACTGATTGCTGTGTTGTACTGAATCATCCTCTTAGAATCATATATAGTTACCTGATTAATCTGAGATGTTCACTGTGTTGTAAGGAATCATCCTCTTAGAATCCTATATAGTTGCCTGATTAATCTGAATTATTTTTAGTTTATCTTGTTTTGGTAGACTAGTATACAGATCAGTTTATATTAAAAAAATCTCTTATACCATGTTTTTATGTTAAAATTATCATCAGTCTAACCTTTAATTTAAATGGATGTTACCAGGTATTAACAACCATATAGTTTCAGTTACTCAGGTGGTATTTGTGTTATACAATATTTATAGTGAAACTTCTTAATCTTATTTACAAAATTAAATACAAAAATTAAATTTATGTTCCAGTCTAAAGTTTTAAATTGGTGTTATCACAATAGATTATGTTTCTAACAGAATTATGCTGCAAAGTTCTGATAAAAGCTCAGAGAAAGTATATTAGCCAACAGAATCTAGAGAGAGAGACGGAATGGATGAATTTTACTTCATTCACTTGTGTTTATCACTATTTCAAAAAAAAAGAAACAAACAAAAACATTTTTGGTAAGAAACAGCTTGGTCCTAGCATTAACCTTCTACAACTTTTGAACATTAATTATATTTGTTTTGAACAGATTGTAGTACTTACATGAAGGTTCACAGGAAGAACCATTTCAGTTAGGGCACTATGACAATGGTAAAATCTTTATCAAAGATTGCTTGGCCTTTATGAACACATGGTGAGACTCTTGAAACTGAATAAATACTTAGATCTGTAGGAGATTAAAATAGATGTGTCATAGTTTTAAATATAAAAATCTAACAGTTTTTACAATTCTTTATAAAAGACTTCAGTACCTGAAAAATATATTAAATATGTTTTTAAAGTTAGATTCACATCACTTATATTTTACATTTCTAATAAAAGTTTTCTTTCAAATTTCTTAAGTTATTTTTGTAAAAATACAAAACTAATAATTTATCTCAGTAGTTCCTCACATAAACAGAAAAACTAAATTGTATTTTTGATTATTGGAAATGGTATCATTCACCAACGTGTGTTTAAGTTTAAGGAAAATGATTTACGTAGCTCATAAAGTGAACAGTTACCAATAATTTTTTTTATCATGAGGTTAGAAATGAGGCACAAATTAATGATGGGTCATATGTCAAATCTTTCGTCAATTTTTTAGATTATTCAAGATGAACAACATCTAAGTACAAGATATTGTTGGCGAGTTTCACTGTTGTAAGAACTGTAGAAGTTACTGAAAATAATATACTGTACGACTGTATTTTTATTGTTTGAATATGAATTGGTGAAGAAATGGAAGAAAGAGATGATTAGGTGGGGGCAAGAGGTGGCTCAGCCCACGGTTATTAGCCCTGAGTCCACACAATTTTAATTCCGCCACTGCTGCATATCTCGAGCTGATTTACTTTAATTATAACGAACGATACCAACGTAACAACTGTTGAACTTTCAGTCACAGACGTGGGTCCTTCTGTAGTTCATGCTGTGTTTGTTTAGTATTTGCAAATACAAAGTAAGGTAGGTGGGTGAGATTTCCTAAGATTGGTGGCGAAGGGGAGAAAATGCAAAATTAATGATACAAACTGTAATGTTTTTTAGATAATAGAGTCATGGAGATAATGTTTTATATGTCAATAGCTGTAGGCCTCAAGCACAACTGTACTTTGATGATATAGACCCTACAGTAATCTTAAATAAACAGTACATGATTCATTCATGTATTTACTTTATCTGTAATATAATACAGCTGTTTACTTTTCAAGGTTGAAAATTTTGGAACCACTCTGAACATATAAACTCAAATCGTGTGTTATGAAACCCTAAATAAAATGTTCATATTAACACAGATACTGAACTTCAGTAATTATGAATTATGAATATTATTCGGTATATTATAATTATTTCATTAAATAAATAGTTTTATAGATAATTATTTTATGAGTTAATAATTTTGTTTATTTGTTGTTACTTATTTAATAAATAAAAGTGTAGTAATTTTGAGTACGCGTTTGTTGATTTGCTAAATTTTTTTTACTAAATTTTATTACTTCAAGCGCCATTTTGTGGTATATCACTGATAACACTTCTAGTGGCTATTTTTCCACTTCGCCTTTTAATGTTGTGATTATAAAAGGATAACCTTTATATAAAATCGCCTTAACGTTAGTCTACTATATAAATCATAAAGTGTGTGCTTCACAAAATTTTCGGCCGTATATGTAACCAGTAATTTTTATCGATTTCTAACATCACAAACCGTTTAATATAGCGGAGTAACCTCCTACGGTAGTAGTTCCACGAAAACATTGAATGACTTCAACTCATCATTAAGTGAACTGTACTGATATCAACGCGAAATTAATTTGTTCATCCAAGTAGGTCGATAAAATATTCAGACACATTCGTGACAGAAGATTCGATACTGTTTGTAAGTTAGTAAAACTTTTGTATATAAGTTACCATATGTAAGCACCCTTATTATAAATGGCATAGTTGGTTGTATATGAAAATATATTTATATTAAGAAAGTAAATTTTGTTTATTAATTTTGCTGGATAACATAACGAATTTACTACATCTATACATCTGATTAACTTCTAAATTTTAATTTCAAGTTAACTTGCTTTCAAGCTATTTGAAATCGTAATACATGACATAATGAATAGGAGAATTGTCCGAAATAAATTATAATACATTACATAATAAACTGGGGGCTCACGTTCGAGATTTGAATCAGAGAAAAAATTCTTTAATCGATATGTTAAAGTTTCACCATTGAAAATTGAAGTTGATAAATATTTTCAACATGTTAAGAAAGTTGTCCAAACCATGGAGTGGAGAACGGAAAAATGGCCATAATTATTACAGAGTTTCTTCTTGATGACGAGAAACCTACTTGAAATAAAAATTTATCTCAGAACAGCTGGTATGGGTATTAACACTTTTACTGATAAGCAGAGAAAAACGTTTCGACCTTTCTAGGTGATCTTCAAGTTACCATAGAGTTTAACTGGTAAAGAATAAGAAACTTATGTCGCTTTCTTATGGCACTGATAACCCCATACCCATACACATAATACATAATACTACGGTGACTCAGTCACTATCGTTAGAAGGTATATTACCTTTAGGTTCTAGTTCTGCCACTGGTGAGTCGGTTATTAGTTAGTGTATTGAGGGTGGCTTTGTTAATGTTTCTCTTCATAACATTTATTTAACTTCAGATCTAGTTTCTGTACCAGTTGTGGGTGGAGTAAGACCTATTCTGCCAATTAAGGGTGTCTATTATTGTTAGGAAACGATTTGGATGGAAGGAGGGGTCTTATCAAACCCAAAATGGTTATTGAGCTGACCACAATTTCATCCAAGTATGATGTTGTTGAGAGGCATAGAGACGTTATTTCCTCCTGTTGTGTGACTCAGGTTAGAAATTAAACCAAACACAAATGATAAACACGTGTTCAGAGAACATTATAGAGTTGTCTCAAACTAAAAACAACATGAAACAGTCTCTTTGCGGGTCGATTTATATACTTTAAGAGAGGTTCTCGAAAGTTCAGTTGGGTACAATGTATAATATATATTGTTGGTTCTTACACTCCAGAATTTTCTACAAATATAGACAACAGGCGGGACCTTTCTATTACACATTTAAGTTAAACACATTTCTAAATACATATTAAATTGAATTCAATACGCAAAGATAATAAAATAAATATATAATACTCACTAGGGCAATATTCAATGTCGAAAAAGACACATAGTCATGAACTGAATAATGATTAATAATTAACTAATTATTAATAATTATATTAATTATTAATATTAAATAATTAACCAGTGAATAACGATTAAAACACATATCGTTTGCCGCTTACTTCACTGCTCTGTTTAAACAGCTTATGGTAAAACTAAACTATCTTATTTTAACATATGTCGATGAACA
Source organism: Tachypleus tridentatus (assembly GCF_004210375.1). Classification (NCBI taxonomy): domain Eukaryota; kingdom Metazoa; phylum Arthropoda; class Merostomata; order Xiphosura; family Limulidae; genus Tachypleus; species Tachypleus tridentatus. Next base: position 67,936,486 of record NC_134837.1, on the reverse strand, counting down.
CATTATCAAAATCCAATAGAATTCGTCATACTAACTACTCGTGACTAAACAAACATTCAGAAAGCTGAGAAAATATGAAATGTTTACTCTGGACTGTGTTCTACTGGGGGTAAAATAGTGTTTCTGCTATAAATGAGGTAGCAACTCACTACGGCGGAAGATCAAGTGTGAGAAAACATGAAGTCTTGGTTCGTTTGCGGTCTATTGGTAGCTTTTTGTGCAGTTCTTGTATTGTCAGAAGAAGGTGAGATATTCTAGACTTTACACTAGTTTAATAGTAACTTACAAGGATCATTATTTTGATCTTGCTAATTTGTATCTATATTGTTATATTCCGGACATTTGAAAGTGTAGCATTAGTTAACGAAAGAAATTGGATAATTTAGACAAACGTATATTGTGAACAGATGTTTAGCAAATTGAGTTGGTTGTTTACAGTTAAGCACACAGTTGCAAGATATAAATTCTGTGGTCCGCCCACCACCAATATTACTCCTCGGGTTTCAGCATTATAATTTTCCAGAATTACTACTGAGCCAATGGTGTCACTAGAGTTGCATGATTTATGGCAAAAACCTTATGAGCTGGTTTAATGCCTGTGTATAAAGAGATAACATAGTTTCAATTTATTTTAATGAAGGTGATAAAATATTGTAATGTAAGTGAAACATTATAACAACACATGATGTGACGATAAGTTAAACCAATATAATTCGGTTTGTGTGTTTTTATGTACGTGTGTAACCGACATTTTTCACACACTTCCAGATGACCCGTTTGATCCAGATACTGATCTAGAAAGGACTAGTGAATTAAGGGTTCGTCGCCAGACAAGTACCAACACCACGGAAACAAATAATAGTTCTGAAGAATCGTCGGAAGAAAAAGATGGCAAGAAGAAAAAGAGAAAGAAGAAAGGCAGAGGAGGCCGTTAATTTTGATGTTTTAAACTTTCAAAGTTTAACCAGTTCTGGGATCGGAATTTGATTTTTAACAATTCTCTCTGATTTGATTTACTAAAGAAAGGTATAAATAACGATTGTAACAAGTGACCAGTTTCTATTCTTCCAAATCAAAACTTACAAAACTATAGAAATTATTGCAATTCTGAAGAATAAACCCTTGCATGAAAAAGGTTTTAGTTTCTCATCCAAGGTTATTTACACCAGAATGAGGGCAAATATATCTTAATGGTTTGATTTACTTTTTTCATAGTTTTATTATTAATAGAATGAAATACTGATGGTAACCTTAATATTAAAATGAAAAAAAAACTATTATAGCTGCAACATTTTCAGATACTTTTATACCAGTTGTGTATGATTAATTATTACATTTAAATGTTATACTGTCCTAAGTTATATTATCCGTGATTACTCGATTCTGTATCTAATATTTTCACTGGGAACATCACACAGGCTTTTCTGTCTTACCAAATAAAAACAGTTATATATAATTAGAAACCATGTATAGACAGCTTTCGGTCAATCACATAACTTATATGTTATACTGAAATCTGACACTAACTTTGTAAGTTAGAATAACACAGTATCAGTGTTGAAGGCGAAACCTAAATACTGAATTTAAAACTACAATAGGTAACAGTATTTTTGAACCAATACAAGTACACAGTTATCTTGTTTAATGAAAGAAATAACACTAAATTAATATAACAATAATAAACGTATCGGTAATATTATCCAGTATATCTTGATAATAAAACGTATTTTAGAAGACGTATAGTATTTACACAAATGACCCGGCATGGCCAGGTAGGTCAAGACGTTCGACTCGTAATCTGAGGGTCGCGGGTTCGACTCCCCGTCACACCAAACTTGCTCGCCATTTCAGCCGTAGGAGCGTTATAAAGTGACGATCAATCCCACTATTCGTTGGTAAAAGAGTAGCCCAAGCGTTGGCGGTGGGTGGTGATGACTAGCTGCCTTCTCTCTAGTCTTACACAGCTAAATTAGGGACGGCTAACACAGATAGCCCTCGTGTAGCTTTACGCCAAATTGAAAAACAAATTTACACAATTGGTTTACCTACTTGATACGCATGCGCATTAATACAAACTGGTTTCACTTTACAAGTGGTGAATATCTTTAGATAGAATTTGTAATCATTATTTTTTTTTACAGTTTTTCAAGAAGAGTAATATAGTTTACTGTGGGAAATGTAATAACATCACAACAATATTTTTGAAAAGACTGAAAAATGTAACAAACTGATGTTTTATTCATTCTATTTGAAAAGTAACTTTGGTTCTTTTGGAATCTCTTACACACAAAAACATAATAAAGAATACGTGGCTTCTTCAAGTGCTATCGAAGTTAATTGAAAACAAACCATGATGAACCCTTCAGTTTCACATAAAACTTTAGTTACAGTTCGAGTGCAGAAGTCCCTGTGGAACTTTGGAGACATTTGCTTCACTTTGAACACTAAATGTCACTTTGTTACCAAAAGTAAAATTTTAACATTATATCATTTGGGCAACATTTGCGTAGAAATGTTTTAAAATTAAGCTATTATCGAGTCAAGTGTGGAGTCGATAGTGTTACTTGTTTTATCCTTGTGAAACGTAGTATAGAAGAGGTATGGCAGGTTCCCTTCCAAGGAGATACTTACTGACAAAGGACAATGAATAAACTGATTCAGTGTTGGACAACAATTTTTTGATAATTTCAATATTCATCTCTAAATACGAATCTTTCTGTCAATTGTTTGTTTGGATATAAGTACTACGTTACAGAAAAGTCAATCACTGCTGAAATTACAAAAAATTATTGTCGAACAATGAGTTTGTGTTTACTTCACTAACAATAGACTCCTGAAGAAATATATATATTTTAATGCTTTAATCATTTTAACCACGTAAAATGGTATTATTGATACATTTTGTTCTACCTTAAATTTCATAGTATTAACAAAGTTTGATTGTATAACTTCCAAGAAGTCCACTTCCAAGATAAAACTGAATTACTAAGTTGTTAGACGAACCAGAACTGGCAGAAGGTCTATTTCTTTTAGTCCTTGTATTTTCGTTAATGATTTTGATCTAATGGTCTTAAGTGAAGACTTACATTAGCTAATTTTAGACTGCTCTTGTGTGACCGATTAGTGAGCTTTTACACATGAACCCTGTGGTACACAGTCGGAGTATAATGACAACTAAGTCACACTAGGCCTGGTACAATGTCATAATGTTTAGATAAAATACATGTGGATGAAAACTGAAAATACTGCCATTAGTCCTCATAGATGGTATTGTATGATGCTCGTCAAAGACTTCTTTGTAACTCGTGAAACACATGGAATGTTAAAAGTGAACTATGTATCTCAGAAAGGCTGGTATGGGTATTAACATTTTTACTAATAAAGCAGTGAAAACCTTTCGACCCTCCTAGGTCATCTTTAGGTTAACAGAAATGACGACCAAGGAAAGTCGAAAAGTTGTTCTCTGCTTTATTAGTAAAAACACTTAAAACCCATACCAGCCTTTCTGAGATACATTTTTATTTAAAGTGGTTTCTCGTCATCAAGAATAAAAAAATAATTAAAAGTTCGGTAACTTTGAAGTGGGCATGCACAGAGCACTGTAATTTAACTTTCTGTCTGGTTTACGAAACAACAAGTTATCTGTAATGTCATTAATTACCAAAGAAACAAGAACGTAGTTTTAGTAGCGGTAAATAAATATCGTACTAACCATAATTACATAGTTCACAAGGTAAACAGTTACCAATTATTTTTTATCATGAGGTTAGTAATAAGACACGAATTAATGATGGGTCATATGTCAAATCTTTGGTCATTTTTAGTTTATTTAAGATGAACAACATCTGCCTAAGTACAAGATATTGTTGGCGAGTTTCACAGTTGTAAGAACTGCAGAAGTTACTGAAAACAATATGCTGTATGATTGTATTTTTATTGTTTGAATATGAATTGGTGAAGAAATGATTAGGTAGGGGCTAGAGGTGGCTCAGCCCACGGTTATTAGCCCTGAGTCCACACAACTTTAATTCCGCCACTGCTGCTTATCTCAACCTGATTTACTTTAATTATGACGAACGATACCAACGTAACAACTGATGAACTTTCAGACACAGACTTGGGTCCTTCTGTAGTTCATGCTGTGTTTGTTTAGTATTTGCAAATACAAAGTAAGTTAGGTGGGTGGGATTTCCTAAGATTGGTGGCGAAGGGAAGAAAATGCAAAATTAATGATACAGTAATGTTTTTTTAGATAATAGAGTCACGGAGATAATGTTTTATATGTCAATAACTGTAGGCCTAAAGCACAACTGTACTTTGGTAATACAGACCCTACAGTAATCTTAGACAAATAGCACATGATTCAATCATGAATTTACTTCATCTGTGATATAATACAGCTGCTTCATTTTCAAGGTTGAAAATTTTGGAACCACTCTGAACATATAAACTCAAACCGTGTGTTATGAAACCTTAAATAAAATGTTCGTATTAACACAGATACTAAACTTGATCAATTATGAATTATGAATATTATTCGGTATATTATAATTATTTTATTAAACATATAGTTTTATAGATAATTATTTTATGAGTTAATAATTTTGTTTGTTTGTTGTTACTTATTTAATAAATAAAAGTGTAGTAATTTTAAGTACGCGTTTGTTGATTTGCTAATTTTTTTACTAAATTTTATTACTTGAAGCGCCATTTTGTGGGCCTGGCATGGCCGAGCGCGTAAGGCGTGCGACTCGTAATCCGAGGATCGCGGGTTCATGCCCGCGTCGCGCCAAACATGCTCGCTCTCCCAGCCGTGGGGGTGTTATAATGTAACGGTCAATCCCACTATTCGCTGGTAAAAGAGTAGCCCAAGAGTTGGCGGTGGGTGGTGATGACTAGTTGCCTTCCCTCTAGTCTTACACTGCTAAATTAGGGACGGCTCGGTGCAGTGGGCTAACAACCTGCTCACTTAAATACTTGTTGAAGAATCCGCAAGCGATTGCGGCCCTATGTTCTTAGATGGAATCTAATGGTGATAACTAACTAACTAAGCGCCATTTTGTGGTGTGTCACTGATAAAACCTCTAGTGGCTACATTTTTCCACTTCGCCTTTTTACTGTTGTGATTATTATAGGATAACCTTTATATAAAATCGCCTTAACGTCAGTCTCCTATATAAATCATAAAGTGTGTGCTTCACAAAATATACAGCCGTATATGTAACCAGGAATTTGTATCTATTTCTAACATCACAAACCGTTTAATATAGCGGAGTAACCTCCTACAGTAGTAGTTCCACGAAAACATTGAATGACTTCAACTCGTCATTAAGTGAACTGTACTGATATCAACGCGAAATTAATTTGTTCATCCAAGTAGGTCGATAAAATATTCAGACACAGTCGTGACAGAAGATTCGATACTGTTTGTAAGTTAGTAAAACTTTTGTATATAAGTTACCATATGTAAGCACCCTTATTATAAATGGCATAGTTGGTTGTATATGAAAATATATTTATATTAAGAAAGTAAATTTTGTTTATTAATTTTGCTGGATAACATAACGAATTTAATACATCTATACATCTGATTAACTTCTAAATTTTAATTTCAAGTTAACTCGCTTTCAAGCTATTTGAAATCGTAATACATGACATAATGAATAGGAGAATTGTCCGAAATAAATTATAATACATTACATAATAAACTGGGGGCTCACGTTCGAGATTTGAATCAGAGAAAAAATTCTTTAATCGATATGTTAAAGTTTCACCATTGAAAATTGAAGTTGATAAATATTTTCAACATGTTAAGAAAGTTGTCCAAACCATGGAGTGGAGAACGGAAAAATGGCCATAATTATTACAGAGTTTCTTCTTGATGACGAGAAACCTACTTGAAATAAAAATTTATCTCAGAACAGCTGGTATGGGTATTAACACTTTTACTGATAAGCAGAGAAAAAGTTTCGACCTTCCTAGGTGATCTTCAAGTTACCATAGAGTTTAACTGGTAAAGAATAAGAAACTTATGTCGCTTTCTTATGGCACTGATAACCCCATACCCATACGCATAATACATAATACTACGGTGACTCAGTCACTATCGTTAGAAGGTATATTACCTTTAGGTTCTAGTTCTGCCACTGGTGAGTCGGTTATTAGTTAGTGTATTGAGGGTGGCTTTGTTAATGTTTCTCTTCATAACATTTATTTAACTTCAGATCTAGTTTCTGTACCAGTTGTGGGTGGAGTAAGACCTATTCTGCCAATTAAGGGTGTCTATTATTGTTAGAAACGATATCAAACCCAAAATGGTTATTGAGCTGACCACAATTTCATCCAAGTATGATGTTGTTGAGAAGCATACAGAAGTTATTTCCTCCTGTTGTGTGACTCAGGTTAGAAATTAAACCAAACACAAATGTTTGGTCAGAGAACATTATAGAGTTGTCTCAAACTAAAAACAACATGAAACAGTCTCTTTGCGGGTCGATTTATATACTTTAAGAGAGGTTCTCGAAAGTTCAGTTGGGTACAATGTATAATATATATTGTTGGTTCTTACACTTGAGAATTTTCTACCAATATAGACAACAGGCGGGACCTTTCTATTACACATTTAAGTTAAACACATTTCTAAATACATATTAAATTGAATTCAACACGCAAAGATAATAAAATAAATATATAATACTCACTAGGGCAATATTTAAGGTCGAAAAACACACATAGTCATGAACTGAATAATGATTAATAATTAACTAATTATTAATAATTATATTAATTATTAATATTAAATAATTAACCAGTGAATAACGATTAAAACACATATCGTTTGCCGCTTACTTCACTGCTCTGTTTAAACAGCTTATGGTAAAACTAAACTATCTTATTTTAACATATGTCGATGAACACATTATCAAAATCCAATAAAATTCGTCATACTAACTACTCGTGACTAAACAAACATTCAGAAAGCTGAGAAAATATGAAATGTTTACTCTGGACTGTGTTCTACTAGGGGTAAAATAGTGTTTCTGCTATAAAAGAGGTAGCAACTCACTACGGCGGAAGATCAAGTGTGAGAAAACATGAAGTCTTGGTTCGTTTGCGGTCTATTGGTAGCTTTTTGTGCAGTTCTTGTATTGTCAGAAGAAGGTGAGATATTCTAGACTTTACACTTGTTTAATAGTAACTTACAAGGTTCATTATTTTGATCTTGCTAATTTGTATCTATATTGTTATATTCCGGACATTTGAAAGTGTAGCATTAGTTAACGAAAGAAATTGGATAATTTAGACAAACGTATATTGTGAACAGATGTTTAGCAAATTGAGTTGGTTGTTTACAGTTAAGCACACAGTTGCAAGATATAAATTCTGTGGTCCGCCCACCACCAATATTACTCCTAGGGTTTTAGCATTATAATTTTCCAGAATTACTACTGAGCCAATGGTGTCACTAGAGTTGCATGATTTATGGCAAAAACCTTATGAGCTAGTTTAATACCTGTGTATAAAGAGATAACATAGTTTCAATTTATTTTAATGAAGGTGATAAAATATTGTAATGTAACTGAAACATTATGACAACACATGATGTGACGATAAGTTAAACCAATATAATTCGGTTTGTGTGTTTTTATGTACGTGTGTAACCGACATTTTTCACACACTTCCAGATGACCCGTTTGATCCAGATACTGATCTAGAAAGGACTAGTGAATTAAGGGTTCGTCGCCAGACAAGTACCAACACCACGGAAACAAATAATAGTTCTGAAGAATCGTCGGAAGAAAAAGATGGCAAGAAGAAAAAGAGAAAGAAGAAAGGCAGAGGAGGCCGTTAATTTTGATGTTTTAAACTTTCAAAGTTTAACCAGTTGTGGGATCGGAATTTGATTTTTAACAATTCTCTCTGATTTGATTTACCAAAGAAAGGTATAAATAACGATTGTAACAAGTGACCAGTTTCTATTCTTCCAAATCAAAACTTACAAAACTATAGAAATTATTGCAATTCTGAAGAATAAACCCTTGCATGAAAAAGGTTTTAGTTTCTCATCCAAGGTTATTTACACCAGAATGAGGGCAAATATATCTTAATGGTTTGATTTACTTTTTCATAGTTTTATTATTAATAGAATGAAATACTGATGGTAAGCTTAATATTAAAATGAAAAAAAACTATTATAGCTGCAACATTTTCAGGTACTTTTATACCAGTTGTGTATGATTAATTATTACATTTAAATGTTTTACTGTCCTAAGTTATATTATCCGTGATTACTCGATTCAGTATCTAATATTTTCACTGGGGACATCACACAGGCTTCTCTGTCTTACCAAATAAAAACAGTTATATATAATTAGAAACCATGTATAGACAGCTTTCGGTCAATCACATAATTTATATGTTATACTGAAATCTGACACTAACTTTGTAAGTTAGAATAACACAGTATCAGTGTTGAAGGCGAAACCTAAATACTGAATTTAAAACTACAATAGGTAACAGCATTTTTGAACCAATACACAGTACACAGTTATCTTGTTTAATGAAAGAAATAACACTAAATTAATATACCAATAATAAAAGTATAGGGAATATTATCTAGTACATCTTGATAATAAAACGTATTTTAGAAGACGTATAGTATTTATACAAATGGCCCGGCATGGCCAGGTAGGTCAAAACGTTCGACTCGTAATCTGTGGGTCGCGGGTTCGACTCCCCGTCACACCAAACTTGCTCGCCATTTCAGCCGTAGGAGCGTTATAAAGTGACGATCAATCCCACTATTCGTTGGTAAAAGAGCAGCCCAAGCGTTGGCGGTGGGTGGTGATGACTAGCTGCCTTTTCTCTAGTCTTACACAGTTAAATTAGGGACGGCTAACACAGATAGCCCTCGTGTAGTTTTGCGCCAAATTGAAAAACAAATTTACATAATTGTTTTACCTACTTGATACGCATGCGCATTAATACAAACTGGTTTCACTTTACAAGTGGTGAATATCTTCAGATAGAATTTGTAATTATTGTTTTTTTTTTGACAGTCTTTCATGAAGAATAATATAGTTTACCGTGTGAAATGTAATAACATCACAACAATATTTTTGAAAAGACTGAAAAATGTAACAAACTGATATTTATTCATTCTTGTCGAAAAGTTACTTTGGTTCTTTTGGAATCTCTTACATACAAAAACATAATAAAGAATACGTGGCTTCTTCAAGTTCTATCGAAGTTAATTGAAAACAAACCACGATGAACCCTTCAGTTTCACATAAAACTTTAGTTACAGTTCGAGTGCAGAAGTCCCTGTGGAACTTTGGAGACATTTGCTTCACTTTGAACACTAAATGTCACTTTGTTACCAAAAGTAAAATTTTAACATTATATCATTTGGGCAACATTTGCGTAGAAATGTTTTAAAATTAAGCTATTATCGAGTCAAGTGTGGAGTCGATAGTGTTACTTGTTTTATCCTTGTGAAACGTAGTATAGAAGAGGTATGGCAGGTTCCCTTCCAAGGAGATACTTACTGACAAAGGACAATGAATAAACTGATTCAGTGTTGGACAACAATTTTTTGATAATTTCAATATTCATCTCTAAATACGAATCTTTCTGTCCATTGTTTGTTTGAAGATAAGTACTACGTTACAGAATAGTCAATCACTGCTGAAATTACAAAAAATTATTGTCTAACAACGAGTTTGTGTTTACTTCACCAACAATAGACTCCTGAAAATATATATATATTTTAATGCTTTAATCATTTTAACCACGTAAAATGGTATTATTGATACATTTTGTTCTACCTTAAATTTCATAGTATTAACAAAGTTTGATTGTATAACTTCCAAGATAAAACTGAATTACTAAGTTGTTAGACGAACCAGAACTGGCAGAAGGTTTATTTCTTTTAGTCCTTGTATTTTCGTTAATGACTTTTGATCTAATGGTCTTAAGTGAAGACTTACATTAGCTAATTTTAGACTGCTCTTGTGTGACCGATTAGTGAGCTTTTACACATGAACCCTATGGAACACAGTCGGAGTATAATGACAACTAGGTCACACTAGGCCTGGTACAATGTCATAATGTTTAGATAAAATACATGTGGATGAAAACTGAAAATACTGTCATTAGTCCTCATAGATGGTATTGTATGATGCTCGTCAAAGACTTCTTTGTAACTCGTGAAACACATGGAATGTTAAAAGTGAACTATGTATCTCAGAAAGGCTGGTATGGGTATTAACATTTTTACTAATAAAGCAGTGAAAAACCTTTCGACCTTCCTAGGTCATATTTAGGTTAACAGAAATGACGACCAAGGAAGGTCGAAAAGTTGTTCTCTGCTTTATTAGTAAAAACACTTAAAACCCATACCAGCCTTTCTGAGATACATTTTTATTTAAAGTGGTTTCTCGTCATCAAGAATAAAAAAATAATTAAAAGTTCGGTAACTTTGAAGTGGGCATGCACAGAGCACTGTAATTTAACTTTCTGTCTGGTTTACGAAACAACAAGTTATCTGTAATGTCATTAATTACCAAAGAAACAAGAACGTAGTTTTAGTAGCGGTAAATAAATATCGTACTAACCATAATAGGTAAATGGTTGTTAAAAATATAATAGTTGACATTATGTATCTTGAATGGAATTTATACACATACAAAGTTTCCTCTAAATTGTCAAATCCTGACAACCATTACATTGAAACGCTCTGGTCCCACTTTCATGGATAAACATTAGTAAACAAGAAATTAATATATCATCAGCGAGCGAGAGAAAACCCTATCATTTCTTGTAAACCTTCAGACATTGTTGAAGGTTGAAAACTTCTAGATTGTTCTTTGTCAGAGATGGTCAACTCAGAATCTACAGAAAGAAATGGAAAATATGTATGCTGTGTGGAAAGAGATATGCCACTTTCTGGTAAAATAAATATTTCATAAATATTCTTGGTTGGATAGAAAGATATGACAAAAAACATGGTTTCGATATTTGAAGTGGGCATAGAGCAGAAAACCTTTTGTGTAGCTTTGCATTTAATAACAAACAAGAAACACGAAATCAAAATTACAAAAATATACTTTTTCCAAAGCAACTAAAGTTCTTTGATCAAACAGATGTTGTCAAAGAACAGATATACATCTATGTTTATTCACTTATCTGTAACATATGGTCTGTAGCTATTCACCATAGATTTTAAAAGAAAATCTCCATCTATATCGTCTATAGTTATCTGGAACTCATGTTTTTACTTAACCCCTAAGGAGGTTAATAAAACAGAAATCGATCAAAAACTTCATTTATTATTAATGTGTAATATATTATCTGTAGCTAACCACAATGGAGGTTAATAAAACATAAATAGATAAAAAACTTCAGTTATTATTTATATGTAATATATTATTTGTAGGTAATCACAAGAGAGGTTAATAAAACATAAATACATCAAAAACTTCATTTATTATTTATATGTAATATATTATCTGAAGTTAACCACAAGGGAGGTGACCAAAACAAAACTACAACTAAAACTTCCTGTATTTATCTGTAACTCATGTTTGTACTTAACCATCGTGAAGGTTAACAGAACTATTTGTTTAATATATATGTTAATCTTGGCTAGATAAATCCTTTAGACCACAACCTTTCTCTCTTCAATACTGGTTATTATACTTATTTTAATGTACCTAGTTAATCTTTTACTGTTGTTGACCTCTCAATCTGCTTGCCTTCACTATTCTCCCACTTTTCATATAAGATAGACAGTAACTCACAAGGCAGTGATCATTTTTCTATCATTTTGAGAGAGAGACTGTGGTCATTGCTACCCGACCAGCCTGCCCCAGCTGTAAACATCTTAAAGTTTATTTACTTATCTGTTACAGATGGATTGCAGCTAAGAAACAGGGAAATCATTAGAACAAAACCACATCGAAATCTTCCTTTATTTAATCAGTAGTTATGTTTGTACTTAATCACAAGAGAGGTTACTATGACAAAACTATGATTAAATCCTCCTTTACTTATATGAAGCTCATGGTTCCAAGTGAACTTAGTGAAGGAGATTTTACTTGCAGAGTACAGACTAATGGTTCAGTGTGAACTTAGTGAAGGAGATTTTACCTGCAAAGTACATATCAATGGTTCAGAGTGAACTTAGTGAAGAAGATTCTACCTGTACAGTACAGAGTAATAGTTCAGTGTGAAATTTGTGAAGGAGATTCTATCTACAGAGTATAGACTAATGACTCAGAGTGAAATTAGTGAAGAAGATTCTACCTGTACAGTACAGAGTAATAGTTCAGTGTGAAATTAGTGAAGAAGATTCTACCTGTACAGTACAGAGTAATAGTTCAGTGTGAAATTAGTGAAGGAGATTCTACCTGTACAGTACAAAGTAATAGTTCAGTGTGAATTTAGTGAAGGAGATTCTACCAAGTTCAGTGTGAAATTAGTGAAGGAGATTCTACCTGTACAGTACAAAGTAATAGTTCAGTGTGAAATTAGTGAAGAAGATTCTACCTGTACAGTACAGAGTAATAGTTCAGTGTGAAATTTGTGAAGGAGATTCTATCTACAGAGTATAGACTAATGACTCAGAGTGAATTTAGTGAAGGAGATTCTACCTGTACAGTACAAAGTAATAGTTCAGTGTGAAATTAGTGAAGGAGATTCTACCTGTACAGTACAAAGTAATAGTTCAGTGTGAATTTAGTGAAGGAGATTCTACCTGTACAGTACAGAGTAATAATTCACTGTGAAATTAGTGAAGGAGATTCTACCTGTACAGTACAAAGTAATAGTTCAGTGTGAATTTAGTGAAGAAGATTCTACCTGTACAGTACAGAGTAATAGTTCAGTGTGAAATTAGTGTCAAGATTTCAATTACAGAAACTTCTTTTGTCTTTCATGTTTGAGAAGTTCATTGTATTAAGACTTAGATTTTTTTCTGTCCTGAAATTACTATCTGAATGTGCACATACTCCATTTTGACTGAGGTAAAAATACATTAATATTTACGTACTGTAGCACAACATATTAAAAGCTTATCAAAGATTTAAAAAAGCTAAGTTAGGAAGTACTCTGACATTTTCAGTTTATTTATTGATAGCAGTTGTTGTTTTCTTTTAAGCATAAAGAGCTATTGTTTCTCAGCCCACCACAGATATCGAAGTCCAGGTTCTAGCAGTAAAATCTATTGATAGTACTAAGTTCAATAATAAATAATATTTAGCTTTAACTAAACTATAGGAACAACTGTATGCAATTTACAGTGTTAACATATCTCTTTATAGAATATAACCCATAATTTAAATAAATGCTTAATCAATGTTGGACTTACAGATTTTGATGTATCTTTTATTCTATAAATCCTGTATTTAAAGAAATACTCGTATAATAAAAATACAAATTTGAGCCCAAATGTTTTGTTGGTCTTCATTAGTGAAACAAAAATATCCACAAACTGATATCTCCATTACATTTTATTATTATGAATTTTTCAGGGCTAATGTGGTATTGCAAAGATTACAACCAAAAGCAGTTGTTTACGTGAGTAAAATACCAATGCATTATTTGTCAATTCCATTTATTACTGACCCATGTTCAGTGAAACAATATCAAACATACCTGAATTACTTTTGTTGCTTAGTCTCAACATGTTCCTTTTGGTTCGTTTGTCTTTGTGTTTTATTGGTGGAAGAACTCCGTATCTCGATATGGGAGTTAAAATATCTTGACTCTGAATAAAAGTATGAACAAAGAGCACCCATGAATGGTGATCAAAGAGAAAATAGAGTGAACAAATAAGATTCTCTAAGAAACACCAGGATAAGAGAAATCCCTTAAGTCTGGCAATTTATGGCACGTTTGGACACATTGGTTTTAAGTTTCTTTTGGAATTAATTCAAATACACAAAGAAATACTCGAAGTTTACTAAAGTGTTTTTATTAAACATAAAGTGTGAAGAAACAACAATTGTACAAGTTATATCCACCTTTGGATTTAATTTATTTTTATGAGCCATTGCAAAACACATTAATATTACATTTACTGTTATCATACAGTACTTAGGTTCCAACAGTCTATATCAACCTATGTAATAACCTTATAGTTTTATTGATTCCACACCACTCACATTCCACTGAACTACCCCAAATTAATTTACAGTTCTTGTAAGGACTCACAGACCCTGGTGGAACAACATTGATCTATCACTAAACACTTCATGTTATTTAGTTATCATTAGAATAATCCAGAATCTTTTGACCATGAAATACCGTCGTTAATGGCATTACTTGTGCTTTGTGACTCTTCAGAGATTTGTGAAATGTGAACCATATCTACACAACTCATTTTGAGAGACTTTGTTCAAATGTGTAGAGACTTTGTTAACAAAGGATATTAGAATTCCACTAGACTAGAGAGAATATATTACAGCCTGAACAGTGTACAAAGAAAGTACGACAGGAGTTTCATTACATTCGTAGCTACAGCCTGTCACTAAAAGTGTTCATGTTTAGAACACTCAGTGGTAGCAAACAGTTGAATAGTATCTTAAAGACACTACTAAACATCTGGACACACAAACACTTGAATAGTAGCTTAAAGCCACCACTAAATAACTGGACACACAAACAATTGAACAGTATCTTAAAGACACCATTAAACATCTGGACACAAAAACAGTTGAATTGTATCTTAAAGACACCACTAAACATCAGGAAACACAAACAGTTGAATAGTATCTAAAAGCCCCCACTAAACATCTGGACACACACAAAAAGTATCTTAAAGACACCATTAAATATCTGAACACACAAACAGTTGAACAGTATCTTAAAGACACACCACGAAACATCTGAACTCATAAACAGTTGCACAGCACAGTATCTTAAAGACACCATTACACATCTAGACACACAAACAGTTTAACAGTGACTGACAGACATCGCTAAACACTTCTGGACAAGAAACCAGTTGATCAGGGTCTTAAATAGAGCAATAAACACAACTGGTCAATCAAACAGTTGAAAGGTACCTTAAACGTTATATTTGTTAAGTACAAAATCTGTATAATGGGTCATTTAATTGCAACAAATCCCAAACTGTTTACTTGTTCATAACACTTATCCTAGTTGAAGAAGATTCAAGTAGAGCAAATACCAAGTACTGACCTTTCTTGTAGTTGACAAACTGGAGTTTCGTCTTGACCCTTGAACAGAGGCCAATGGTATTTCCGAAGTTGGACTTAAGGACTTAGTGGACCTAAAATTAAATGTTTCCATATGTCCATAGTTAAGAAGAAATGTTTATTACAACATATCATACGTTCTGTTTTAATCAACAAAACTGGAGAGTTTTAAAATAAAAATAGTTTTAAACAATGTATTCATAAAGTTTGAACAGTATCTTAAACACACGAATAAACACATTCAGATTGGAATAAGAAAAGATATGAACTAATAAAACATCAGATTTGGCGAATTATTATGAAACATTTAGAAACAGACATAATCATAATATACACAAAAAAATTAGTGACAAAGCCATGCATACAATAGTTTTAGTTCAGATACCAACATTCTTCCATTTTAAAAGACTTCAACATCAACTTTCGTCCATTTCACCCACACTAAATACCAACATTTTTCCATTCTTCCATTTTAAAAGACTTCAATGTGAACATTAACCCATTTTAGCAACTCCAAATACCAACATTTTTCTATTTTAAAAGACTTGAATGTTAACATTTATCCATTCAACAATTCTAAGTAACAAATTTTTTTTTTCCGTTTTAAAAGACATTAATGTCTACATTCATGCATCTCAGCAACTCCAAATACTAACATTCTTCCATTTTAAAAGACTTCAATATTGCATTGGGCCATTTCAGCAACTCTAAATAACAACATCTTTCTATTTTAAAACACTTTAGTGTCAACATTCATTCATTTCAACAACTTAAAATAGCAACATTGTTCCATTTCAAAAGACTTTAATGTCAACATTAATCCATTTCAGCAACTCCAAATACCAACATTCTTCCATTTAAAATACATCAATACCAACAGTCCTATCTTCCTTAAGTCTCTACAACAAAAGTCACTCATTCAAACAAATCCCAACAACAGAAGTCTCTTCCTGGACAATTCTTATTAATGAAATTCTTGATCTATATAAACATAGCAATGAAAAAAAAAACCTTCTACGAATACATCAGAAATGAAATTGTTTTCTTATATATATTTCTACAATAAAATTCTCTTCCTACACAGATTTCAACAATAAAACTCTCTTCCCACATATATTTCTACAATATAACTCTCTTCCTACACAGATTTCAACAACAGATGTCCCACACAAACTTGAACAATAAAAATCTTCTGCACAAAATTTAGTACAAATACAACAAGACTCGTTAATAAAAGACCTCAATATAAATCTCAACAACAAAAGACCCTGCACAACTCACAATATAAGATTGCTACACAAGTCTCAACAATAAACAAAACAACCTACATGAGACTCAACAATGATAGACCCTTACACAAGTGTGAACAAAAAAAGATCCAAACACAAGTCTCAAAGATAAAACATCTTTACACAAGTCTCAATAACGAAAGACCCCAACACGAGACACATTGATAAAACATCCCTACACAGTTCTCAACAATACAAGATCCTTAAACAAGACTCTTCAATAAAGGAAATCTACACACGTTGCAGCAATAAAAGACCCCTAGACAAATCAGAGCAATAAAACACCTCTACACGTCTCAATAATAAAAGACCCCTACGAAAGTCTCAATGATAAAAGACTCCTACACAAAAGTCTTTACAATAACAGACCCATAGACAAAAAGCATTAATAAAAAACACTACGTACGTTCCATCAATTAAAGACCCTTACATAAATCTCAACAATAAAACACCCTACATGACTCT
This sequence comes from Tachypleus tridentatus, assembly GCF_004210375.1. Lineage (NCBI taxonomy): Eukaryota > Metazoa > Arthropoda > Merostomata > Xiphosura > Limulidae > Tachypleus > Tachypleus tridentatus. The sequence continues at coordinate 67,919,511 of NC_134837.1, read as the reverse complement.
CAACAATGAAAGACCTCTAAACAAGTCTCATCAAGAAAAGAACAGTACACAAATCTCAACAATCTCTTACATAAATTTTAAATATTCTTCTCTTACACAAATCTTAACAGTAAAAGTTCCCCTTCTATATAAACCAGAACAATAAAATGTCCACCCACTGTCAGGTTTTTATTTATGGGCCAGATTCTTTACAGTAGGTGTCTGTGACTCGTTGGTGATAAATTTCAACGACAAACAAACAGCACACAGTCCACTTGTTTTAAAATAATATGTTAAAACAAGTCAGATGCATGTATAAATGTTCATTACACTGTGTCCCCCCATTGGTACAGCAGTAAGTCTACGGATTTACAATGCTAAAATCAGAAGTTCAATTCCCCTTGGTAAACTCAGCAGATAGCCCGATGTGGCTTTGCTACAAGAAAATACACTCATTACACTGCTGATTATCGCAGTTTTATACAGAGCTTTAAATATGTGTCTCTTTTTCGTCAAATTTCACGCAGACTGGTTCAGTTACTAGTGAATACAACTCAAAAGTTTTTTTTCGTCTCTGTTGTTACAATATAACCAGCAATAATTTAACTTAAGAGAACACCACTCTTGATGACTCACAACCATACATTCTAGATCTACCTACCTGCATTTCTTACTAGCAATCCCGGCTTAATTAAAGTTTATAATTCGTTTTTAATGTCTTCATTATTTTATATACACTCTTGAAAATCAGCAGTTTTTGTCTCCTGATGATATAGTAGATTAATTTTTATCATATCAAACCACATGTTATAAAACATTATTTAAACACACAAGTTTCTACATAGAATATAAATGCATATTATCCATTAGCTAAGACTTTCAAAAATATTATAATTTTCAGGTGATTGACAATAAAGGACGACAACTTATTAATCAGTGTAAATATATTTAATGTACTCTGACGACAACTTATTTATCAGTGTAAATATTTTAACGTATTTGACGACAACTTATTCATCAGTGTAAATATTTTAATGCACGTGACGACAACGTATTTATCAGTGTAAATATTTTAATGCACGTGACGACAACTTATTTATCAGTGTAAATATTTTAATGCACCTTCTGCTTGTGTTTCTGACTCCTCCAGTTAAGAAACTTTCCCTGCTACGTTCTCGACGTCTGCTTGCTAGGGACGAGACGTTTCTTGTTCTATATAGTATTTTGACTGGATCATCATTTCCAACAAAGTCTGTTTCACTGAGAGGCGGTAATCGGTCTCCGGGAGTCGAGGGCAGTGACCGGATATAACTGGACAAACTTAAGCCACTGTCCACTCGGCTTCCTTGACTGCTGTAAGTGGGTGTGAATAGTTTTCCAGGACTATATCAAAGAGGAAATTGGATTTTATTCACATGAAACAGGTTGACATGTTTATAAATGATTTAGACAGGATCTCACGATGAACATGCAGCAATGAATGGACAGCAACAGTTTACTTCAGGGAGATATTGATGGAGAAAATATTGGAGGAAAATCTACACAAGAAAAGCAGATATGAAAGGATTAGGTTTCGAAATATTCCTGGTTTTAGTCTTTAGGAAGTCAAATTGAAACGTTGCCTGTTTCAACTTGGCTACTTCTATAGATTTTCCTTCAAGACTTTCTCCACAAATGTCACTCTGAACTGGACAATTGCTTTCCATTCTGATTTTGTTCAATATCTTTATGGTATCTATCATCCAACAAGAGGAACATGCAGTAGGTATGATATAACGTCATAGTAATTCGATGACAAAGAACTCACTTCATTGAAACTACATTTGTTACTGATTTAAACTCTAAACAAAGTTTTCACTGCTATTAGACTGATAACAATGTTAAACACAATATTCTTTGGTGGTCTAATATGGGTTGTAAGTAATTGGAAACTTGTACGATTTCAGTAAAGGCAGACATAAATAGAAACCTGTATATTATTGTAATATGCAAAACATATTTAGCGTTTCTCGTCTTCATTAGATTAGTAATGTGAAAGTTTCATGGTCACCTAGTATTTTCAAGTTTCTTCATTTTAACAACGTAAAGATGCAGTTTTAACAGTAGACAAGTGATCACGGAATGTGGCTAGATTGCTTTCGACCAAATTATCTTTTTTTCTGCTTCATTACTATTTTTGTGCCACATGAGTCTTCTTGTGAGAATGTTCACAACAGAGTACAACACACCTTTTTAATTCGCATGTAAAGTTGCATTGTTACTGGAATGCTCAACTATGAAATGATTACGACATGCACTCTGCAACAGATGAAAGAATGATATTTGATACATGGTTATCGTACCTCTCTACTCTTATCGAAACTTTTTTCTGATCTCTGCACTAATTGGATGGTCCTTCAGATTTTCTGACTTGCCTGGTGTTCCCAGTTTTGTTATTTCTGCTCACTTTACTGACTTTACAAGTCAGAGAACTGAGATTAATTCCTTTAGAACATTTCATGCACAAACTGTGATGTCATATGATACCAACTACCACCAAAAATAATAGTCTAGTGAGTTGAAATGTGAGATTTTTTGAAAATAAACAACCTAGAGTGATGCATTTCAGAATATGTACAGTTTTTTATTGACATGGGATAAAAACTGGGTAAAGATGTTTTTTGAAGAAAACTACTACTGAACAGTGTCCATGTAAATCTGAACAAACACTTACAATCACTGGATCAGTTAACACAACGTGTGTGATGTAATACATTACAATTGTATTCCCTTTTAACCACTGGATCTGACAAAAATTGTCAATGAACATGTTGGTTGATTGGTATATTAAAGCTACGAAGAACAAATCTTTTAATATGTTTCTAATAGATATAAATCAAAGAACTGACTCAGAATTATACCTGCAGCAGAAACAAAGTATTAATATATCTTTAATGACTGAAAGTCAAACAACTGGTTTAAAATTATAATTAAAAAAGAGAAAATTGTAAGTCTGTCATTAATCACTGGAAGTTAAAAAACTGATTTAGAAAAAAAAACAGAGAAGATGATGAAATACCTGTTAATGGGTGGTAGATGAGACGGTTTAAAGGAAATTTTTTCATCACTGAGTCCTCGCAACTCTATCATGGACTCGCTGGATCCCAGGGGTCTTAATCCTAACACTGAATACGTCTGTTAAGCAAAAAATAGAAAAAGACAAGACACAGTTCATGTTGTTTCACACATTAAAATGTTAAAAATTAAATAACTGTAGTTCATTTTCTCTGCATAAGTTTGATAGTAATTGTATTTTTAATTATAAAAAGACTTTCTTTTACCTCTGACTTGAGCTAGTATTCACTATTGCTGTCAAAATTCCATTTTTAATATACATTTTATCTTGAGATATAGATTACAATATTGCATTAAGTTAACGTAGCTGTATTCGAACAGTAACAGACATCGACATCTTCCACTAAAAATGTAATAATTTTAAAATTCTCAATATATTCTAATAACAGGTTAAAGCTAAATGGAAATGAGTGAAAATATTAACTGATAAAATTTATTACAGGTTTTCAGTCTGCTACAAACATCTCTGTCTTTAAACTAAATATTTGTCGCTAGGAGCAGTAACAGCAGATGAATGGAGTAGCCTATTTATTTTTCTTTACAAAATCATAAAACATGTCTGTTGGAGAAAAAAAATATTTTATACCATATTAAACAGTGTTAGGTATCATGTTAGTTCTTATTGTAACCCTAAAATTTCACCAAAACAGGGAAGATGCATGTTCAGTAACAACCTGATCAAGGTATTTTGTCTGTTTGTTTGTTTTTGAATTTCGCACAAAGCTACACTAGGGCTATCCGAGCTAGCCTTCCCTAATACAACAATGTAAGACTAGAGGGAAGACAGATATTCATCACCATCTACTGATAACTCTTGGGCTACTCTTTTAGCAACAAATAGCGAGATTGACCATCACATTATAACGACCCCATGGCTTAAAGGGCGAGTATGTTTGGTGTGACATGGAATCGAAGTCGCGATCCTCAAATTACGAGTTGAGTGCCCTAACCACCTTTCCGTTATGAACAAAAATTAATTCAAACAAACAATGGAGAATTCAAATATTGACACGTGTCGATCGAAAAGTAGGCCACCGTTGGTTCTATATGTTTAGATCACAGTTGGTTCTCTATGACTTGTATTTTACCTGCCATAATACTACATGTACGACTATGAGATAACGATCGATCACTTGACACAGAATAAGTGCAGCAACTGTTTTAAGGTGCCACTACCGTTAACAAACAGACCGTACAAGTTGGTAGGTTATCAGGTGACTAACATTTATCGTAAATTACTACAGGTTATGGAAAAAAATAAGAGGAACAAGCCATAATATCTATATTAAAAAGAGTAGGAAAAACGTGTTTGTTTGTTTCTCAAATTACTTCGTGGTCTTTGAACCAATCTCAAACAGACTTGGTAGGTTGATATAATAGATCATGTGATAAAGTGATTAGTACCTGGCTCCACCTTACCTTGGGCAACGTCCATAACAAAATATATATATATATGTATATATATAATGACCGAGCAGTCTTGGAACAACTGTTACTTCTTTATCTTGTGTGTTTTATATTAAAAATGTAAACGTTCACATTGTTGCCAGGAAAAGTGTAACACTTAGAGTGGCTACATCTGAAAAGATTTACTATCTTATTATATTCTTCTCAAATAAGTCTCACTTATTACGTGCTAAAAAACAAACTCAATTCTAATCTGAGTATTAAAATAAAAACTTCCAACCTTAATGCTTTATTCATAATATGTTACAGATCATACATCGTAAGATCTGACTGGTGGTTATATTTCGTTCTAAAAATAAAAACTAGAAAGATATCTGATCCTAACTAAATTTAAATAAGTCTTTTAAAGTAATTTAACCACGTAGTAGCCTCATATTTAACTACACAATAATCTTATTATTAATAAATCTTTAGGTCACATAAAGTCAATAATGCTGATAGTTCCATATTCACAAAATTTCAGAACTTATTAAAACATATAACAGTCCCATGTTTAACTAAAGTTTAAATCACACTAAATCCTAAAGTTGTTTTGAATTAAATAACGTTTTATATAACTTTAAACAAACAACAGTCTTGTATGTTAACACAGTCAGACCACACAAAACTATATAATAGCCGTATATTCAATAAAAGCTTTGTGCCTAACTACAAACAAACATAAAATTAAATATTATAATACACTCAAAGACGCTCAATGAAAAACATTCTATGATATTTTACAAAACAAGCAAGTATCATTTAAAAAACATCACGAAGAAAAACTAAGATGCTATTTACCTTAAGATGGTTAGATAAATAAGACAGTAACAAATATTGTTTGTTTGTTTAACAACAATCGAGTAAACATTCGCTAAAAACTATCTGTGCATAACCGTCTTTAATTAGAGACAAGAGAACGTGGGTAGTCTACAGCACCCTCTGCCAACAATTTAGTTACACATAACTAACTGAAGAGTGAGATTAGACTGACAGTTTTATAGTGTACCCAGGGCCCCAAATTACGAGGACACCCAATTCCTCGGATTCACAGTTCTAACTACAGAGTCACGCCAAGCCAAGAGTAGGAATAATTTAGTATAGAATAGAACTATGGATAAGATTAGGTTTTTAGGTTAAAATAAATAACAACGATAGTCATATGAAGGTTAAAAAGAATAACAAGATTAGCCCTATGAGGGCTATGTCAAAGAAGAACATTTACTACATGAGGGTTACCCTCAACAAGAAAGCTTTATGAACCAATAACTTACCCTGTTAGGGTTATGTCAAACAACAATACCCTCTGCACGAGGAATGTTTTTATAAACCAACAACGTACCCTGTTAGGGTGACTCACGAGATGTTTCTCAACAGATTCCTTGCTGTTCCAAAGTTGTTCTATTTCCAGTTGATAAATTCGATACAAGTCATCCAGTTCTCGAGCAGTCTTCCCTACAGTCAATATTAAAACCATCTATTCACAACAATGCATACTGAACACGTGTGAAACAAACAATAAACTGTACAACCAACCGACAGTAAATATTTTTATTCACATATGTTTAAAGCATAATCAAAAGTTAATTAAGTTCTATTAGCTATAATTATAATCCAGGAGAAGTGTAAAACCACAGTCATTTCAACAAATCTTATATAATATGTTCAACATGCTGTTCTTGTAATTAGAAACCAGTTTGGATTAACAGTAGGAGTGAGTAGACCTTTAACAGTGCCATAATCATTCATATACTTGAAATAAAAAACAAACAAACAAACAAACTACAAACCACCTATGGCCCCAGACTTTTCATACATTTGGCATAGCATTTTATAGTGTGTTGTAAATATATAATGATATATTTCTGTGCATTCTAAAGCTAACAAACTCGTCTTGTTCAGGATTATTAATTAACATTCATGTGGTAAGAACTACATTTACTGGGAGTTTTATTGTTGTATTGTTGTCACCAATAAGTACTTACATTCTAACTGAGAAATAATTGAGTTATCCATACTCACTATATTCTGTTCCTCCGGAGCTTAGAGCTGAAAAAACAAATACAATCAGGTCAGTTACAAATGGAAAAAAACTTTGCAAGTAAAATGATTCTTGACTTGAATGAAATAGACAAAAATCCATTTCTGAATTTCGCCCAAAGTTACAGAGAGGTGTCTATACAATAATGTCCCAAATTTTAGATTATTGGAACGATAGGAAGACAGCTGGGCAACAACGACAACGACCAACATTTTGTTACATCTGTCTTATTGAACAAAGGGATTTTTAATGTTAAAATGCACCCATGGTTCTATAGTGTTTAGCATTGTAACAAAGGGTTGCCAAAGTTGAATCTTCCATTCACAGTTTGGTCACGCTAATCAGTCAGTCACTCTTAGCGGTGGACGAAGTAAAGTGATTAATAATAATTACTAAATAAACATGATTATTTCAGTGTGGGGTTTAAAAAAACATTAAAAGTGTTAAAATGTAGTTATTTTTATTACAACAAACATTACAGTTAATACTTCTCATTGTCATGAAGCTGACTCATGCACAAGTTTAATGCTTCCTACAATTGGACATAAAACATATAGTAACACACAAATGGAATTATTCAGGCATTAATTATTCAATTACTATTTCACACACACACACACACACACACATCTATAAATACATATATTAAGTCATACAGACATAACTGGAAACAGGAACAAGTGGGCCCCAGCTTGGCCAGGTGGTCAGGGCACTTGACTTGTAAGCTGAGAATCACAGATTCAAGTCCCTGTGCACCAAACTATACTCACTCCTTCATCCATGGGGCCATTATAATGTGATGGTCAATCCCACTGTTCGATAATAAAAGTGTACCCCAAGTACTGGTGGTAGGTGGTGATGACTAGCTGCCTTCCGTCTAGTTTTTCATTACTAAATTAAGTATAGCTCGCAAAGACAGCCCTTGTAAAGCTTTGTGCGAAATTCAAAACAAACAACAAGCACAAGTGACGTACTACAGAAGTAACAAATAAATAGTAATGGAATCTGGATTACGAATTTATTAATGGAACAGAAAATATAAAAATAAAAGGGTTGCACCGAAACATTAAAGGTGTTGTGAAGGAAAGGGATCCTGTTGTAATGGTTGATCAGTCTTTAAAACAATCCAAGCAGTGTGCTATTAGTAGTGACAGGAAAAATAGTAATTTAGCTTTTATCTACAGAATAATTGAATACACGTCTAAAGAGGTTATAATTCCACTGAATATATCACTGGTTGAGCCACATCTGGAGTATTGTGTCCAGTCTTTGGTCCTTAACTTTGGAAAAACATTGAATCGTTGGGTTCATATGAAGGGTTCATAGGAGGGTTAGTAAAACGGTCCTTTGGATGGAGAGGTTGTTATATTAAGAGAGATGAAGATCCTTAAAATTGTTTTATCTTGAAGAAAGAAGAAGAGTTAGGGGGGATCTGATTGAAGCATTTAAGATTGTAAAAAAAATTGGTAATGTTTATCCACCAACTTCTTCATACTTAACAATGAAACAAAGGTAAGGTAGAAGCAGTCTTCAACTAAGACAATTTTATTTGTCAAATAATGTGGTTGGCCTACAAAATGAATTGTCTTCAGATGTTATGGAAACAATAAGTTAGAGTGAGCTTGTAAGAAAACTTGTACCATGAATATGTACCTATCATGATAAGAAACAACGTGTATTATTAATATGTACCTAACATGACAGGAAACAACGTGTGTTACTAATATGTACCTAACATGACAGGAAACAACGTGTGTTACTAATATATACTTAATAATTAATCTATTTTGATACAATCTCATCACAGAACTTCCTCTGTTGATCAAACTGTAAAACATTAAGAAACAGAAACGTGCTATTAAAACGCTTTAACTCCCTGAGTTGGTCAAATTGTAGAAACGTTTGGAAATTCACAGACGATCAATAAGTTGCTTCCTTTTGATAAAACGTCAAAAAAGATCTCCCTCTCGTTTGTGACTTACCATTAATCAACTGTCTTTGTTTAGATATAATCTCATCACAGAACTCCCTCTGACGGTCAAACCGTAAAATCATAATATCTCTTTGTCGTAGTTCGTGTTCTCGAATTAACTGATCAGCTTGCATTTCAATTTCTAATAAAACAACAGTAAAATTTCATTAACTTCCTGGGTAACCGAAAACATTAAAAATAGGAAAACAAGTACCCATATAGTCTTAATGGGTATCTATTTAGAGGTATTTACTTGTTCACATACCTACTGTGAGTAATATTTACATGCATGAGTTTCTAGATTATAAAATCAAACAAATATTACAATTTTAGTCTATTTTTAATCGTTTCACACCCACAATCACTGGCTAAGTAATCATTAATTAATGTCTTAAAGTTTATTATCTTCACGTAATTATATGAACATTCAAACCTAATAAAAAATACCTTAGGTGTGAAAATTAGGTGTGGCCAAAAAATGATTGAGTGTGCGAATTAATGAAATGAAATCAAAATTGGGAACCAAACTGGTAGCTACAGTTATAGCATTTGTAAGAATTTTGACAGCAAATATTCATTCATTAGTCAGCTATACCACGTATTTTGGTTTAACCACCATCATCTCCCAATGTTGTAACTGTAGCTACCAGTTTGGTCCCCAGTTTTGATTTAATTCCTTTAAGTCGCACATCCAATCATTTTTGGCCACGCCATTTTTTTTCACACCTGAGGTGTTTTTCATTAGATATCACGACTCTTTGTTAAAACACACCAACAAACCACAACAAGTTAGAAAGTGATACCTGACAGTAACCAATGTTAGTTTTAAAAGCACAAACAAACCTATACTTTACAGAAACAACCAGATTATTTAAAGTATATAGTGGTAAGCTTCCTATACAAAACACTACCAATAGCTTCCTTCATAGTAACACCATGGAATCCAGATTAATGGTTTCTTGTCATCACTTCCATGCAATCGGTTCAGCCGTATCAATCATCATTCTTTAAGCTAATTGTATAAGAACATTAAACGCTCTTTAATTAGGATAATTTTATGGAGTTTACTAAATTTATGCTTAAAATTGGCAATGAATAATAACTGTCCACCCCTATAATTATTTTGAAAACCTGAGCTATAAGCTGCTAATCTAATTTGTTTGGTCTAAACAATACTTATGTATCTGCACGTCCTCTCATCCCGTTGTTTTGCTGCTTTAAGTCAGGATTCTTTAATCCGAATGACAAAAGTGATAGACTGATAACTCACGTAACGTTTTGCAAAGGTGTGAGTAAACATTTTCATCACATTGGAGCGATTTTTGTTGAATAACTATGCACATACTTGCGCTAAATGAGACACTTTATTGTGGGCTGTAAAGCTGTATCAGTGTACCAAACTTGAAAACTATGAAATAAACTTTCCGTTCTTTTGATGCGTATAAACAATTGGAAGAAATTCACTAAAAATTGGAAATATTACATCTCAGGTTTGTCTTAACTTGAAATTTAGTATGAGAAGTAAGGTGCAGTAGGAAAATATGTAAGAGATTAAGTTACCATGGTCTAAGATATAGAAGGTGGAAAAATTCTCAACTATCACTCCTGTTAATAACACACACTGTTCTACAATAGGTTGTTTTCACTGCATAACACCCAACCTGATTGATATCAGGATAATTGGTTTTACAAAGTCTGATACTTTTTAAAAATAACCAAAACACGAAAAAATAAAAACTTCATAATATCATTCCACGTTTAATATGATTGTATTAATGTCGTTTATTGTGACTGAACATAGCTACCATACTTTGTATCTCCAGCTCATGAACTCTTGTAAGAAGGTTGAGGATTTCTCTTTCTTCATCAGTGCTCACTTTTCCTGGTAATTCCTGTAAAAAAAGTAATATTTACTCGGTGATGAAATTGAAACCAAAACTTCAGTCTGTGTTGAGTAATATACAGAAATAAGAGTAGATAAAGAACTAGTTTTAGCACACACACCAGAATGCAAGTTATAAAGTAAATTATATCGTAAGGGAAGTCGTGTAATTCTTGTTATCATAATTATGTAATGGAATGCTTTAGGGTTGTTAACATAAAAGTATTATCATTCTAAAACTACGAAACTAAACATTCCGGCTACACATACAGATTACAGAGTTTAACAGAAAGGAGATAATCTAACAAAAAACCTTTTTACGGGTACAAATTAGAGTGTTAGAGAACTGAGACGAACTAATAATGCTATAGTTATAAGAATAAATCAGATTATTTTACATAAAGTTATAATAGATGTATATATGTGGTACAGTGTTTTTATAAATTAGTGCAACGCTTCTCTTACAGTTTCTTACAAACATCATATGATCTAATGAAGAGTTCATGTTTCAGAAATATATTACAAGCTTTCACAGAATAGGCAAACCTGATACAAGCTAACAGAACACTTCTGATACAGGTATATATTACTGTTTTAGACATCTGATAGAAGCTAACAGGACATTCCTATTACAGCTATATATTACTGTGTTTTAGAAATATGATACAAGCTAACAGAACACTCCTAATACAGGTATAAATTACTGTGCTTGAGACATCTGATACAAGCTAACAGAACATTTCTGATATAGGTATATATTTTACTATGTTTTAGACATCTGATACAAGCTAACAGAACACTCCTGACACAGGTATATATTATTGTGTTTTACTTCAGCGAGTCTGTAAGTTTTCCCACAGCAGTCTTCATATTCCCTTTCAGTATCCTCTCGAAGTGCCATGAACCGCTGCTGCTCTGCCTGTATATATTCTATATCTTCCCAGGCTTGTCTCACATATTCTGGGATGTCGGTATCCATCAGTAGGTTTTCCTTACCTTGGTCTAGGTCACATACTAGACGTTAGAAATGAAATGTGAGACTGTATTAACTAGGAATCTAATAATCTGGTACAAGAAATGGAAAACTAAAAAGTTAAATATAATAATTATACGAAAGTTGACATCTGGAACAGAAGGTGAGAGTAAGAGTTAGATAAATCAGATACACTGAAAAGTCTTGATTAGATGAACCTTTTATTAACTTACAGATGTCTTTGTGCTTCAGTCCTTGTTTGGCTTTGCTTCTTTCCCATCTGAAATGATAAAAAATCGCCGTTGCAGAAATCTGGTAAGAAAGGTATCAGAAAAACACTTAATTCAATAGCACAAGTGTTGAACAACACTGCCATCTGTATGAGTGTCCATAATATGGATACTGTGAAGTGTTGGTAACATGGACATTGTAGAGTATTGGTAACATGGACATTGTGAAGTGTTGGTAACTTGGACATTGGGAGTGTTGGTAACATGAACATTGTGGGGTGGTGGTAACATAGACATTGGGGAGTGTTGGTAGTATGGTACTGTGGAGATCAAAGAGTGTTTTTAACATGAACATTGTGGAGTGTTGGTAGTATGAAGATTGTGGAATGTTGGCAAGATGGACATTGTTGGTTGCATGGTACTATGGAGATTGTGGAATGTTTATGGTATATATTGAAGTGCTGATAACAGGGACACTATTTCACTTTAATATATTATGTTCAAAATTTTAAAAGTTACAACTTTATACACTAGATTACAACAAATTTTAGAAAAGAAAGTAGAAACTCCACACTGTACTGTGTTATTTACAGAAGTCTCAAGGATAAACGTGAAAACTGTAATTGTCTTTGATAGTCCTAAACACTGATAAAACTCTAACTACTTACTCATTCAAAATGAGGACAGTTTTACCAAACTCAGTTCCAAGGTTAAGTAGAGAGTTGTCGATTTCCATGATCCTACGCCTGTTAAAGCACAAACAAGTATTTTAAATTATAAACATAATCTTCCATAACTTGAACGCAGTAAATGATTTAATGATTTCGTTCTTCTTGTTAAATTATAGAACATATAAAATAAGAGAATCCCATGGATTCATCATAAGCCAGACTTTGCACATCTTAGGCAATAACGAATTATTCTACAAACTATTCTATGTGACAATATATTTCATGTTTTTTTTTAACAAACATATTTAATTAGAATTGCTTCTTTATGACTAGACAAATGTATTATTTCAACAGAAGTAGAAATAGAACATTCATTTCAGTTATCTAGATGATAAGTTAAAGGTTTTGTCTTCTTTTTGTGATTAGTATTGGCGTAACGTACCTGACTTCCATCTGTTGATTGAAGGACTCAATCACTTCGTCTTTTAGTTGCTTGGTTTTCCCTTCTACCATTTTCTGACAACCTGCAGGCCAGTTTCAAAATATTATCATATAATGTACAGTAACTGATAACACAACAAGAAGTCAAATAGAAATAACCTTTCTAGAGTGCTGCCTGGTGGCTATATCAAAGACAGAAGTATTATTATCAAACTAAATATGGATTTCTGTATTATAAACAAATTTCCATACAAAGTTTTCTCTGTATTTATACATACATATAAATATGTACATCCTGGAAACTTATGAAAAAGTTGCTAATGTTAGGTATGCAGCCATACAAAGCCTTGAGGTTTCAATGGTAATACTACACATGTGTTAATGAACGAACTGGTTTTGATATTTTGTTTTCATAGTGTTATTACATGTATCACCCTCATTTTATAAGACCTTTTATTAGTTTGTATATCAATTTATCAAGTAGTTACATGTCCTGTTAAACAACCATGACGAATTTCTTTATTGCTTATGTAACTTTGATAACTACAATGATAACTTATTAATGTAACATTAATGCTCCTCTGTAACTTAATGTATATCAAAAACCAATTATTTCAAGACATTACTTCACATGCATGTTTGCTCAGTAAAATGTAAAAACAAGTATGGAAATGCTCTTACTTTTATTGAAGCATCACATTACTTGTGCACATGTGCTAAAAGTAAAAAATACTGAATATTTATGAAATGTTTGCTTACGACCACAAATGAAGAATCATTGTTATGAGGTGTGGAAAAACCAGAGTTGCTGTGTGTTTTTTATCCATACCTAGGTGTGGAAAGATCTGAGTTACTGGGTCTTTTTGTTAAACCATATCAAGGCATGGAAAAATCATAGTCACTGGGTGATTTTCACCCATACCAAGGTGTGAAAAAATCTGAGTTATTGGTTTTTTTTTTAACCGTGTCTAGGCATGAAAAACCACAGTTTCTGGTTGATACTTACACACACCAAGGTGTGGTAAAACCAGAGTTATTGACTGTTTTTTTAACCATGTCAGGTGTAGAAAAACCATAATTACTGTGTGATTTTTATCCATACCATCGATGTGGAAAACCCAGAGTTACTGGATCTGTTTTTTTACTATATCAAGGTGTGAAAAAAACCATAGTTACTGGGTGTTTTTTACCTATACTAAAATGTGGAAAAATCTGAGTTATTGGGTGTTTTTAGCCATAGCAAAGTGTGGGAAAAACTGAGGTCAGGGTGTGTTTATTAACTAGAACAAGATGTGAAAAAAAGTAGTTATGGTGTGTTAATCATATCAAGGTACGGTTGAACTGAAGTTATGATGTGTTTTAACTGTACCAAGGTGTGACTGAATCAAAGTCATGTTGTATTTGTAACAGTGATATGTTATTTATTGAAACGTTCATAATGTTTGTTCTAAGTTCCCATGTTGAAAATATACATTAAACAGTAATGATTTTATTATGGTTGAAAGTTTTGTTATAAGGTGACTTGTGGGAATCAGGAAAGTTAATTATGTACTTGAATATAATTGATACTTGAAACGGCCAGTCAGCACTCAGTGAACTCCATGGGTACAGAACTGTAGAGAAAACAAAGATAATTAGGAAAAAATAGAACATTTCTCTCAAGGTGGACATTAAGGTCAGTTTTGGTTCTTTGGTTCAAAATACATAAATCCGTTAACAAACCATTTCAGTGGGTATCTGATGCTGACTTTACTGGTAAAACCATAGTTGTCAATAAAATAAGTTTTTTTGAAGCATACAACTGTCTTTGTTTTCTTCAGTTCTGTAGTTATAGTCAGATATTTCAAGTAAAAACCCAACTTACTTACTTAATATCTATATCAGTCTCACTATATTAAGAGATAATTGTTCTAAAAGGTTGTATTGCCTAGTGGTTAAGGACTTCAGTTAGTCACTCTAGTCGATGGCAAAGAAGAATTGTGGAAGAGTTGATGTATGGTGATGTTCACTAAGTTTCCTCTTTCTAAGCTAACGTGAACAACTAGTTCGTATACCCCACATATAAAAACCAAAAAAACAAACCTAAAAGGCTTTGATACAATTTTTAATCAAAACAGTAAATTTTATGTTGGTAAGTTGTTCAAAAATGTATACCCCCATCAAGTGGCGTGGACTTCTGCTAGAAACCAGGTTTCGATAGCCGTGGTGGTCATTGTACATATAGCCCTTTGTATAGCTTTGTGTTTAATTACAAACAACAACAAAATAGTTAAGTATGCTTTTAATTACTAGTTATAAGAAAGGTATCAGAAACATATTTAGTAAAGTAGAAAGATTTAAATTTAGATAGACAATCATCGTTTTTGATGGAGACATAAAGAGAAAAGTGAACTTGACTAGATCCTGTAATTATAGATGACTGTTTTACCTACAACGTTAGAATATTGTTGTCTTTCTCTATATATATATGTATATATGTATGTGTGTGTGTGTTTATTTGTGTACAGAAAGATACATTAGATCTTACACAAAGCATTTCCAATAAAGACTCAACAGTGGCGCAGCAGTAAGTCCAAAGGTTTATAACGCTATAATTCAGGTTTCTATACCTATAGTGGGTATATACAGAGAGCTTATTGTATGAACAATATTACTGGAAGATTGTAATAATTCTTTTTAGCAATAATTAAGAAACGAAAGTATATGGAATAAAATATTTATTTATGTGTTCAAACATCAGCATCGAATATTTGTGGCAGAAATATTAATTAAAATGATAATTAGAACCAATGTAATTAATTTAATTAATAATGCACAAAAAATGAGAAATATAAAACTTTGATATACTCTGACTTCAGCTTGCTCATGGTTTAATTTTGTTTGTTTCTTTAGAATTAAACACAAAGCTCTACTGTGGGTTCTCCGTGCTCTGTCGAATGGGGGGTAATCAAAACAAGATTTTTAATGTTACAAGCCCTCAGACTTAATTCTGCTCCACTAGAGGGCCTTGCAAATTGTAATATAGTATATTTTTAACTCAATAAACGAAGTACTATTAACTAATGGGAGATATAACCCTAGTAGTGCATGAAGATTTGTCATCTGTTGTTAAAATACTTCATATTAAAAGGTAAACAGAAAGCGTGTCCTAACAATTATCGTATCCTAACTGTGAAACTGTGGTTTGTGGTTCATATCCCAATTATGTAAAAGTCGAGGTCTACACCCTGAGGCTCTGGGTGGGCTATAAGGTTGACAGTCAAATATTACTATGTCAGTAAAGTGTAGCCCAATAATTAAACAGCTGCTTTCTCTCTTGTCCTTATGTAGTTTGGCATGCCTAGTCTAAGTGAAAGTCACGTAGTTTAGTTAAGACATTATGGGAAGCTTAGAGTGACATAACATAAACAGTTCTGGTTTCGTCAATAAAAATTAACCCACTAATGTAGGACGATAATTATCAAAAGATGTCTATATTTCCTCAAAACTAAGTTTTAACATTACCCTTTGTTTGAGCCACAAGTGAAAGAAAAGACATCCAGTCAGCAGCACCTGCCTCCAGAAGCGTGTTTGCTTTTCTTCTTTGTGGGTATTTGGGTATGTTGGATTTTAGATACCCAGAATGGTCAGGTGCGCAAGACCTCTTCCTCCATCCCTGACTTTTATGTCGGCTACCATTATGTTGTAGTTGCAGTGCTTAAGGGCCAGAGTAACTCACAATACTCCGGTTCTTTTCAGGGCAATGTCCAAATATTGTCTTGAGTTGCTTTTGTTTTTGAATTTATGTATTTTGCTACTATTAAGGCGTTCGACTCGTAATCCGACGGTCGCGGGTTCGAATCCCGGTTGCACAAAACATGCTCGCCCTCCCAGCCGTGGGGGCGTTATGATGTGACGGTCAACCTCACTATTCGTTGATAAAAGAGTAGCCCAAGAGTTGGCGGTGGGTGGCGATGACTAGCTGCCTTCCCTCTAGTCTTACACTGCTAAATTAGGAACGGCTAGCGCAGATAGCCCTCGAGTAGCTTTGTGCGAAAATCCAAAAACAAACAAATTACTAGGTGTATTATTTCTTGACGTGGTTGCCATGTGTGTGTTGTTGTGGAGTGTTTTCTTTCGGTATTGAGCTGTTGGCTGCATGTGTTAGGCAATCAGAGATTATATGACTATATGCATCAGCGTCAGCGGCAAAGTTAACTACTTCAGTTGGAAACATTTGGTCAATGACTGATTGAAACTATGGCCAATAAGCTTTTTTTATAATATAATTTATATTTTACTTTAATTTTGTTTAAGTGGTGGGTGAGATTGAAGATACACCAGACTGGAAGATGATCACTATCTATGTTGTGACCAACAGAGAAGCTTACGAATTTACGACTCATATTATACGAACACAGACATAAGTCCAGTATTTCACTGGTGCCGTGTGCGAACGAGATATGTGTCGGTGTTGCATCATTTAACTAGATCATATTAGTTTCAGTTAGAAATTTATAAAGTATTTTACCATTAGGGTTTGTTACATCTACAGTTGAAGGTGATGTGTTTACTATTTAAATCTCCTATAATTATTATATTGAGGTTGTGGTTATATATGAATGTAATATATTAGCATCTAATACTTTGCTAGCCGAACAATAAATGCTCGCCACTGTTACTTCAGTATTATTTTGATTTCTTACGTTTATTATTACTGATTCATTAGAAGGTATTCTTAGTTCCTGAACTATAAGTTCAGTTTTATACAGTAATAATATTCCTCTGTTTGAATCTCTCTTACCCTTTCTATCTTGTCTGACAATAGAATATCCTTTTATTTTAAATCTGTGGTAGTTATAGAGTGTTGTTTCACTAATTAGAAAGACATCCGTTTTTATGGTGTTGGTTATATCTTCAATCTCATGTTTCTTGGAAGCAATAGCACCCTAGATACTGATGTGTAGTACTGTGAATTTATCCATGGTTGATAGAGTTCATGATATATGTTAAGATAGGTATTGCGGTAGGTATTTTTTTCATAATTATTTTAACGACTATGTCTATTAATCTGTTTTCCTTATTTGTGTTTGTGTATTCGGCCATTACTTTAGAGAAAGTGGAAGTAATGGCATTGGTCAATGTATTTTCAGTATTCATTGGTGTGGTTTTGTGTGTGACTTCAGTTGTTTTAAGCAAATCTTCACTAATTGTTGGGGCCTGGCATGGCCTCGCGCGTAAGGCGTGCGACTCGTAATCCGAGGGTCGCGGGTTCGCGCCCGCGTCGCTAAACATGCTCGCCCTCCCAGCCGTGGGGTGTATAATGTGACGGTCAATCCCACTATTCGTTGGTAAAAGAGTAGCCCAAGAGTTGGCGGTGGGTGGTGATGACTAGCTGCCTTCCCTCTAGTCTTACACTGCTAAATTAGGGGCGGCTAGCACAGATAGCCCTCGAGTAGCTTTGTGCGAAATTCCAAAAAAACAAAGAAACAAACAAAACTAATTGTTGGTGGTTTTTCCTGACTGTGTAATGTTTTTTTTGTTTTTTTACTGTTGCAGCATATGAGTTTACTTGTGTGTTTGATGCAGGTTATGTTTTCTGGTATTTGAGTGGTTGTTGATTTTGATTGTTCTTGGATTGTGTGTATTTTTGACTTGTGTGTGTTTGGATTTTTAATTTCATACATATGCGTCTTAATTGATTTATATTTCTGGCAACCTTTATAGTTTGCCGTGTGTTCTTCCCCACAGCTACAACATTTAGGTTTGGGGTTTTGTTTAGTACATTGCGATATGTGGTGGTTATCTCCACAGCCTACACAACATGCAGTTGCTTGGCATGTTGCTGTTACATGTCTAAACCTTTGGCACTGGTAACACTGTGTTACTACCACTGACGGTGTTTTAGTTTATTCCACTGTGTATTTTTGATACCACATTGTGATACTATTATTTATTAGTTCTGTTATGTCCTGAGTGATGTCTGTAACTACTTTAATTAAGTTTGTGGTTTTTTTTGTTATGTTTGAAGTTATGCGTTCAACCGAAATGAATTTTATATTTTGTTGTGTTTGTGCTTCTTTTATTTCTTTTATGTCTTCTGTGTCTATGGAGTAGTGCACCACCCGGATTACGAAAGATCTGAGTGTTGACCTTGCTCCAGGCAAGTGTATGGTAATATGACCTGTTTTAAAAGCGTCTGAAGGCTATTTTATTAATAATCTATTTAGGTCAGCGGGTTCCTGTCCTTGAACCAGAACACCGCCGCGGGGTAGACGCTTAATATTTGTCTTTGGTTTACACCTGTAAATTTCCTTAGCTAGTTGAGGCTGGTTGTATGTTCCTGGAATGCCTTGTATAGTAATAGCAAATATCAGTAGTTTTGTTTCAGTTTTTGAACGTGTGTTCTGTATTTGTTTGTGCTTGTTTTTTGTGACTTCTAGTTTTCACAAGTGTGAATCCTTCGTCGTCAGAACTTGCTTCCTCACGATCTGTGTTAGTGTTAGTTTCAATATCTGATTACAGGTTTCTGATTACTTATGCTTTTACTAGTTATATTTTCATTTTCTATTACACTGTTGATCGGTGTAGCCTCAGTTCACTGTCTGCAGTAATTGCATTTTCTTTACTTATTTTACAGACTTTCTTTATCTTACTACTATTAGTACTAGTTGTATCTTTAACTGGAGTTGATTTTTAATTTTAGATCTTCTTTTGCTAACTGCATTAGTTTTCAATTGAAAGCTCTCGTTTAAGTTTAAGCCACCTGCACTAGACTTACGTATAGTTGGGTTTTCTTTTCTATGTGTTTTTCTCTCTCCGCCTGTGTTTCACGCAACAGAGTGATTTTACTTCTCAGTCATTTCTCGCCTTAAAATAAACTATATCGCTGTCTGAGCCTGTTCAATCACACCATGCTATACGCTCACACCTTTTAGGAGCCCACAAAATCTCTGCTCATCTTTTCTCTCGCCAGTAACGCAATCTCCAGAAGCGTGTTTCTCTCTCTCTGGTATTTGGGAATATTTATTTGTATACCCAGGAGGGTCAGGTACACTGGACCTCTTCCTCCTTTCATTACTTTGTTGTAGTGGTCATATTAATATATTTCGAGTAAATACAGAATGGCTGGAGAGTATCATAACTTTAATCTGGTCCTTTTCAGGGCAATGTACATTTATATTGTTCTTTTATTTTATTATTATTATTATTTTTTATTAAGTCTAGAACGTAGGTGGCGTGTTTTATTTTAGCACAATTCTAATATTACTAATATTATTATTATTTTAAATGATTTTATCTTAATGATCTAATATATAAATTTAACGGAGAGAGTTGTTTAGGTCTCTCTTCATCATTGTTGAGAAATTTATATGCAAAATCTGCTCTTTGGGCTGAAAAAAACACTTTTACATAGAAGAGCAACAACGTTTCGACCTTCTTCGGTCATCGTCAGGTTCACAAAGAAAGAGGTAACTGACCGGAAGCCGACCACATGTCTGAAAGGGGTTGTGTAACTGTGTGTCGAAATGTAGAGGGCGGTATTAGATGTTTGAATATATAATTTTATTTATTTTATTTTATTAATATAGGTATAAAGGCGTTCCTTTATATTGGTTTATTTTGGGTTTAAGTTGTTGTATAAGTAAGGCTTCTTTAATTTTGCGTTTGTTTATGTTTGTTTCTTTATTTAGTATTTGAGTGTTTTCTATGGTTATGTTGTGTTTATTTGATCCAGTGTTCGAAAACGTGTGAAGGTGACTTTTATGTTCTTTGAATCTGGTTTCCATTTTTCTACTTGTTTCTCAATATAGAAGTCGTCACATTGTATTTTATAAATAATGTTGGTGTGGTGTTTGTCAGTGTAGTTTTTACATAGTATAGACCTCAGTTTTGTGCCGGGTTTTTGAATAAATTTGGTATTAATTGGAATGTCATATTTTGTTACTAATTTTTGCCAAATGTTGGTTATTTGTTTGCTGATGTCAGTAATATATGGTATACAGCAGTATATGGTTTCGTGGTTTTTTGATTCGTGAGCTGTATTTACTTTAGTTGGTTGATTTTGCTTACTGTCTAGGTGTGTGCGTATGTTTTCTACGGTTTGTGGAGGAATCTTATTGATGTTGGTGAAGTATTGTTTTATTTTGACGTGATGGTGATTTGAACCTGCGACCGTTATGCTGGGCCGTTTCACAGTATTACGTCTAGAACTAGCAAAATTTCAAATTCTCTGTTCGATAATGCTAAACTATGCTCTGGATACATAGCCACAAACTAAAAAGTGTTTCACTTACCGACAGTAAATGAAGGCTTCAGATTTTAGTTTTGTAGATTAAAACTACATATTTGATTTCTATGTGCTTGAAACTTTAGTTTCATACACTAAAACTATATCCTTACTTTAGTTTCATACACTGAAACTATATCCTTACTTTCTGAATGCTTGAAGTATAAGTTTCGGACGCTAAACCTATACTTCCACCTCCATTGGCACAGCAGACTTACAACGGTAGAAACTGGGTTTCGATACCCATGGTGGAGAGAATACAAATACCCATTGTGTTGCTTTGTGCTTAATTACTTACTTTCTGAAGGTTTGGGGTCATTCTGTCCTTCTAACTTGCTCCGTAACCTTTGTATTTCCTGACGAAGCTCTGATATTATTGTCTCATATTGAGCGACATGTTGAGAAACATCCTGTACGTTACTACGCACCTGAAAATAAAAACATCCAGGTCTCATGTATGATAAATGAAAAATTAAAACCTGTACAATAAATGTAAGTACGATAAATGACAAATAGAAACGTTCAATTCTCATGTAAGTATGATAAATGAAAAATTAAAACCTGTACGATAAATGACAAATAAAAAGTCCAATTCTCATGTAAGTGTGATAAATGAAAAATTAAAACCTGTACAATAAATGACAAATAGAAACGTCCATTTTCTAAGTAAGTAAAAAAAAGGTAAAATAAAAGAAAATTAAAAGTTGATTTGCTTATTTGAACAGATGTCGAGAGAACCTCACCATAAAGGACGAAGCGCATATCTTTATGATGTATATACTGTGGCGTCATCTATTGAAAAGCATCTCAAATAAGATTGTATGAAAACTTTCACACTTTAAGTGTTAAAGATTCAGAAATTTATAAAATAACTGCGGTATGTGCAACAACCATTTCTTTACGATAGAACACAAGTTTAAATCAAAATAGTCTCCTCATAACACGAACATGACTTTTACGAAGGCTGTAAGTGAGGGTTTCATTACATATTCACTGAGGTAATTTGTTAATATAGTATTAAAATACGAAGACGAAAGACGGAAGACTTTCGAAACGTCGCCCTCTACACTTGTGTCTCCACAAGAGACAATTACCGTCCATTATACAAGGTTGCATCATGAATACTCTGCCTAAACAGCCTATCAAAGAATAGTACTAAAATAGTTCTTATAAAAGTGTTTTTTTTTTCTTCAAAAATTAAGGTTACCACTTTTAATATATAAAATCATTACAGCGCAGCCGAACACTTTACCCATGCAGTAATTCTTAGAAAAATCCTTTTAAAAATTATTGAGTTTTGTATTTTTCTCGATAAGGTATGAATGATACAGTTAGCAATTACTATTTAAAACAGTCGCCAATAGGGCGGCGTTTTTGCTGGAGTATATAATTACCATTATCTGGAACGGAAGGTATTTTTTGCAGTCACTTAATTTCGTGAACAATATTACATTTATAAAAAAATTAAAGTAAAAATGCCACGTGTTCTTTTTCTAAACCTTATATCAACAGTTTTTAACTTATTCGTTTAAACTTTCAATTTCGGATTGAAGTTTGTTACCAACGGTTATGACACTGGAAGACAGAAGTTTGTTACCAACGGTTATGACACTGGAAGACAGAAGTTTGTTACCAACGGTTATGACACTGGAAGACAGAATAAACATTAAATATTTGTTGTTTTTTACTCATGGCTACCTTTCCAGAAGAAACGTTTATACACGAAAAACGTGATTACTAAACTAATTCCAAAGTTTCTAATTTCAGCTACTCACTAAAAACTGGTCGGAGTTGACCAAGTTCGTAAAATTTGAACACTCTTGTAGTAAGTTCTAGAACAGTATCATTTCCTTAAAGTAGGATAGAGCTAATTTGTCCGATTAAAAACTCCCTGTCAGTAATCCAATTTCGCGCAAAGCTACACGACGAATATCTACAGTAGCTATCCCTACTTCATCACCCACACTAACTCTTGGACAACTCTTTAGGTCAACGAACTTTCATTAAGTTAGCCATTATATCAGTTTATCTTTCCTTATCTTCGACCCCCGGTGGAACAGCGGTCGGTTTAAGGAATTACAACCCTAAAATCCAGAGTTTGATTCTTCGCGGTAGACATAACAAATAGCCTAACGTAGTTTTGCTCTAAAAACAAAGAAATAAACAAACATGTATGTTTTAAGGATAGACTTTTCTTCTAGCCGACCAGTGAAAGTGAGTTTCCTCACGTTTAACCACCACCCTCTCATCTCAATCTATATATTTACAGAATGTATCTTCCGTGGTAATAGATCTATAGATCTCCGCTACCCTGGTTAAAAGCCCATTTTCTTCCTTAGCATTCGAATGTTAGTCCGAAAATCCATATTTGAGATAAATTTCAGTTTGAGCTGCAAAGAATTAGGGTAAGATAGTCCGTAAGGGTTGAATGATTCTCAGTTAAAGGTAACAACGAATTCACTTTTTTCAAAACGTCTATCATATAACCCAAGATCTAACCTACTGATTGTAAGTCGTTGCTCAATGTATTAGTTGTACTTACCTTATTTTTTATATTCTTGGCTCTGTCAGCATACACAAGTGTGTTACGTGATTCGTCAAAATGGACAGCTGCTGGACTGATATGAGCGATCATGACGGTGTAACAGTTTCCGCACAGAGGCTCCTTTAAGAGTCTGGTTAATTTACTGTCACGGAAATTGATGTATTTGGCCCCTCGAACCGCTGAAGACGTGAAACATTTGTTTACACGAATTCCAGTCAATGGACAAAACCAACAATTATTATTATACCCAACTTAATGCATCATATTACCATCATGATCTGACAGTTAAAGAACAAAAGGGTTTGCACTTCAGCTTAGTTTCTAAACATAACAGCTCTGATAAGAGCGGATATAAGTGTAACATTAAGGTAAGCACTGTCGATATTCCTTCATTAGGAATGATAACACATGATGAACTACTTCTATAAGGTCAACATACTAAAATAATACTAGAAGAAATACATTTTATAAAAACAATAAATTAATTATTTTCCTAACGAACGAGATAAAGGTGTAAACGTTCTTACTTAACAAATTTACACACAAATATGGTGTAAACGTATTTACTCAAAACATTTAAACACAAATATGGTAAAAAAGTATATACTTAACATATTTAACCACAAATTGGGTGTAAACGGATTAACTCAACATGTTAAAACACAAATATGGTGTCAATGTATTTATAATTAGCATATCAACACAAATATAGTGTAAATATTGACTCAACAGATTTAAACACAAATACGGTGTAAACGTCTTTACTCAAAACGTTTAAACATAAATATGGTGTAAAGAATCTGACTGAACATGTTTAAACACAAATATGGTGTAAACGTATTTACTCAACTCATTTAAACACAAATATGGTGTAGAAGTTCTGTCTAAACACGTTTAAACACTTATTTGGTGTAGACGTTCTGCCTCAACACGTTTAAACAAATATAAGTTGTAAACGTTCTAACTTAACAAGATTAAACACAAACATGGAGTAAACGTATTTACTCAACACATTTAAACACAAAAATTGTGTACAAGATCTGACTCAAATTTAAACATGAATAAGGTGTAAATGTATCTACTGAACACAAATATGGTGTGAACTTATTGACTCAACATATTTAAACACAATTATGGTGTGAACTTATTGACTCAACACATTTAAACACAATTATGGTGTACACGCATTTACTCAACACGTTTAAACACAAATATAGTTCAACGTATTTACTCAATCCATTTAAACACAAATATGGTGTAAACGTATTTACTCAATACATTTAAACGGAATATAGTGTAAACGTTCTCCTTGAAGACATTTAAACACAAATATGGTGTAAGGATTCTGACTTAACACGTTCAAACACAAATATGGTGTAAACGCATTTAATCAACACGTTTGAACACAAATATGGTCTAAACGTTCTGACTCAACATGTTTAAACACAAATATGGTGTAAAAATATTTACTCAACTCGTTGAAACACAAATATGGTGTAAACGTATTTATTCAATACGTTTAGAAACAGAGTGTGAATGTTACCATTCAACACATTTAAATATAAACATAGAGTAAACTTTATGACTCAACGTATTGAAACATAAATATGTCATAAACGTATTTACTGAACCCATTTCGACATAAATATGTTATAAACGTATTTACCGAACCCATTTCAACATAAATATGTTATAAACGTATTTACTCCTCATTTAAAACGAATATGGGGTAACCGAAGTTACTCAACACATTTAAACACAAATATGTTGTAATCGTTCTGACTCAACAAAATTGAAAACAAATACGGTGTAAACTTTCTAACTCAACACATTTAAACACAAATATGGTGTAATCGTTCTGACTCAACAAAATTGAACACAAATACGGTGTAAACTTTCTAACTCAACACGTTTAGACACAAATATGGTATAAACGTTCTCATTCAAGACATTTAAACCCAAATATGGTGTAAATGTTCTGACTTAACACGTTTAAACACAAGTACGGTGTAAACGTATGTACTCAACATATTTAAACACAAATCGGTGTAACCGTATTTACTCAACATATTTAAACACAAATCGGTGTAAACGTATTTACTCAACACATTTAATCTCAACTATAGTATAAACGTTCTCGTTCAAGACGTTTAGACACAAATATGGTATAAACGTATTTACTCAACACATTGAAACACAAATATGGTGTAAACGTATTTACTGAACACGTTTAAAGAAAAATAGGGTGCAAACGTTCTGAATCAACACGTTTAGAAACAAATATGGTATAAACGTATTTACTCAACACATTTAAACAGAGTATGATATAAACATATCTACTCAAGACGTTTAAACACGAATATGGTAAAAACTTTCTAACTCAACACGTTTAGACACAAATATGGTGTAAATTTTCTAACTCAACACATTTAAACACAAATATGGTGTAAACTTTCTAACTCAACACGTTTAGACACAAATATGGTGTAAACTTTCTAACTCAACACGTTTAGACACAAATATGGTATAAACTTTCTAACTCAACACGTTTAGACACAAATATGGTGTAAACTTTCTAACTCAACACGTTTAGACACAAATATGGTGTAAACTTTCTAACTCAACACGTTTAGACACAAATATGGTGTAAACTTTCTAACTCAACACGTTTAAACACAAATATAATGTAAACTTTCTAACTCAACACGTTTAGACACAAATGTGGTGGAAACTTTCTAACTCAACACGTTTAAACACAAATATGGTGTAAACTTTCTAACTCAACACGTTTAGACACAAATATGGTGTAAACTTTCTAACTCAACACGTTTAGACACAAATATGGTGTAAACTTTCTAACTCAACACGTTTAGACACAAATATGGTGTAAACTTTCTAACTCAACACGTTTAGACAAAAATATGGTATAAACGTTCTGACTTAACACGTTTAAACACAAGTACGGTGTAATCGTATGTACTCAACATATTTAAACACAAATCGGTGTAAACGTATTTACTCAACATATTTAAACACAACTCGGTGTAAACGTATTTACTCAACACATTTAATCTCAACTATAGTATAAACGTTCTCGTTCAAGACGTTTAGACACAAATATGGGGTAAACGTATTTACTCAACACGTTTAAACAAAAATAGGGTGCAAACGTTCTGAATCAACACGTTTAGAAACAAATATGGTATAAACGTATTTACTCAACACATTTAAACAGAGTATGATATAAACATATCTACTCAAGACGTTTAAACACAAATATGGTATAAACTTTCTAACTCAACACGTTTAGACACAAATATGGTGTAAATTTTCTAACTCAACACATTTAAACACAAATATGGTGTAAACTTTCTAACTCAACACGTTTAGACACAAATATGGTGTAAACTTTCTAACTCAACACGTTTAAACACAAATATGGTGTAAACTTTCTAACTCAACACGTTTAGACACAAATATGGTGTAAACTTTCTAACTCAACACGTTTAAACACAAATATGGTGTAAACTTTCTAACTCAACACGTTTAGACACAAATATGGTGTAAACTTTCTAACTCAACACGTTTAGACACAAATATGGTGTAAACTTTCTAACTCAACACGTTTAGACACAAATATGGTGTAAACTTTTAACTCAACACGTTTAGACACAAATATGGTGTAAACTTTCTAACTCAACACGTTTAAACACAAATATGGTGTAAACTTTCTAACTCAACACGTTTATACACAAATATGGTGTAAACTTTCTAACTCAACACGTTTAGACACAAATATGGTGTAAACTTTCTAACTCAACACGTTTAGACACAAATATGGTGTAAACTTTCTAACTCAACACGTTTAGACAAAAATATGGTATAAACGTTCTCATTCAAGACATTTAAACCCAAATATGGTGTAAATGTTCTGACTTAACACGTTTAAACACAAGTACGGTGTAATCGTATGTACTCAACATATTTAAACACAAATCGGTGTAAACGTATTTACTCAACATATTTAAACACAACTCGGTGTAAACGTATTTACTCAACACATTTAATCTCAACTATAGTATAAACGTTCTCGTTCAAGACGTTTAGACACAAATATGGGGTAAACGTATTTACTGAACACGTTTAAAGAAAAAACGTAGGGTGCAAACGTTCTGAATCAACACGTTTAGAAACAAATATGGTATAAACGTATTTACTCAACACATTTAAACAGAGTATGATATAAACATATCTACTCAAGACGTTTAAACACGAATATGGTATAAACTTTCTAACTCAACACGTTTAGACACAAATATGGTGTAAATTTTCTAACTCAACACATTTAAACACAAATATGGTGTAAACTTTCTAACTCAACACGTTTAGACACAAATATGGTGTAAACTTTCTAACTCAACACGTTTAAACACAAATATGGTGTAAACTTTCTAACTCAACACGTTTAGACACAAATGTGGTGTAAACTTTCTAACTCAACACGTTTAAACACAAATATGGTGTAAACTTTCTAACTCAACACGTTTAGACACAAATATGGTATAAACTTTCTAACTCAACACGTTTAGACACAAATATGGTGTAAACTTTCTAACTCAACACGTTTAGACACAAATATGGTGTAAACTTTTAACTCAACACGTTTAGACACAAATATGGTGTAAACTTTCTAACTCAACACGTTTAAACACAAATATGGTGTAAACTTTCTAACTCAACACGTTTAGACACAAATATGGTGTAAACTTTCTAACTCAACACGTTTAGACACAAATATGGTGTAAACTTTCTAACTCAACACGTTTAGACACAAATATGGTGTAAACTTTCTAACTCAACACGTTTAAACACAAATATGGTGTAAACTTTCTAACTCAACACGTTTAAACACAAATATGGTGTAAACTTTCTAACTCAACACGTTTAAACACAAATATGGTGTAAACTTTCTAACTCAACACGTTTAAACACAAATATGGTGTAAACTTTCTAACTCAACACGTTTAGACACAAATATGGTATAAACTTTCTAACTCAACACGTTTAGACACAAATATGGTGTAAACTTTCTAACTCAACACGTTTAGACACAAATATGGTGTAAACTTTTTAACTCAACACGTTTAGACACAAATATGGTGTAAACTTTCTAACTCAACACGTTTAAACACAAATATGGTGTAAACTTTCTAACTGAACACGTTTAGACACAAATATGGTGTAAACTTTCTAACTCAACACGTTTATACACAAATATGGTGTAAACTTTCTAACTCAACACGTTTAGACACAAATATGGTGTAAACTTTCTAACTCAACACGTTTAAACACAAATATGGTGTAAACTTTCTAACTCAACACGTTTAAACACAAATATGGTGTAAACTTTCTAACTCAACACGTTTAAACACAAATATGGTGTAAACTTTCTAACTCAACACGTTTAGACACAAATATGGTGTAAACTTTCTAACTCAACACGTTTAGACACAAATATGGTGTAAACTTTCTAACTCAACACGTTTAAACACAAATATGGTGTAAACTTTCTAACTTAACACGTTTAGACACAAATATGGTATAAACGTTCTCATTCAAGACATTTAAACCCAAATATGGTGTAAATGTTCTGACTTAACACGTTTAAACACAAGTACGGTGTAATCGTATGTACTCAACATATTTAAACACAAATCGGTGTAAACGTATTTACTCAACATATTTAAACACAAATCGGTGTAAACGTATTTACTCAACACATTTAATCTCAACTATAGTATAAACGTTCTCGTTCAAGACGTTTAGACACAAATATGGGGTAAACGTATTTACTGAACACGTTTAAAGAAAAATAGGGTGCAAACGTTCTGAATCAACACGTTTAGAAACAAATATGGTATAAACGTATTTACTCAACACATTTAAACAGAGTATGATATAAACATATCTACTCAAGACGTTTAAACACGAATATGGTATAAACTTTCTAACTCAACACGTTTAGACACAAATATGGTGTAAATTTTCTAACTCAACACATTTAAACACAAATATGGTGTAAACTTTCTAACTCAACACGTTTAGACACAAATATGGTGTAAACTTTCTAACTCAACACGTTTAAACACAAATATGGTGTAAACTTTCTAACTCAACACGTTTAGACACAAATATGGTGTAAACTTTCTAACTCAACACGTTTAAACACAAATATGGTGTAAACTTTCTAACTCAACACGTTTAGACACAAATATGGTATAAACTTTCTAACTCAACACGTTTAGACACAAATTTGGTGTAAACTTCCTAACTCAACACGTTTAGACACAAATATGGTGTAAACTTTTTTAACTCAACACGTTTAGACACAAATATGGTGTAAACTTTCTAACTCAACACGTTTAAACACAAATATGGTGTAAACTTTCTAACTCAACACGTTTAGACACAAATATGGTGTAAACTTTCTAACTCAACACGTTTAGACACAAATATGGTGTAAACTTTCTAACTCAACACGTTTAGACACAAATATGGTGTAAACTTTCTAACTCAACACGTTTAAACACAAATATGGTGTAAACTTTCTAACTCAACACGTTTAAACACAAATATGGTGTAAACTTTCTAACTCAACACGTTTAAACACAAATATGGTGTAAACTTTCTAACTCAACACGTTTAAACACAAATATGGCGTAAACTTTCTAACTCAACACGTTTAAACACAAATATGGTGTAAACTTTCTAACTCAACACGTTTAAACACAAATATGGTATAAACGTATTTACTCAACACATTTAAACAGGTATGATATAAACATATCTACTCAACACGTTTAAACACAAATATGGTATAAACTTTCTAACTCAACACGTTTAGACACAAATATGGTGTAAATTTTCTAACTCAACACATTTAAACACAAATATGGTGTAAACTTTCTAACTCAACACGTTTAGACACAAATATGGTGTAAACTTTCTAACTCAACACGTTTAAACACAAATATGGTGTAAACTTTCTAACTCAACACGTTTAGACACAAATATGGTGTAAACTTTCTAACTCAACACGTTTAAACACAAATATGGTGTAAACTTTCTAACTCAACACGTTTAGACACAAATATGGTATAAACTTTCTAACTCAACACGTTTAGACACAAATTTGGTGTAAACTTCCTAACTCAACACGTTTAGACACAAATATGGTGTAAACTTTTTAACTCAACACGTTTAGACACAAATATGGTGTAAACTTTCTAACTCAACACGTTTAAACACAAATATGGTGTAAACTTTCTAACTCAACACGTTTAGACACAAATATGGTGTAAACTTTCTAACTCAACACGTTTAGACACAAATATGGTGTAAACTTTCTAACTCAACACGTTTAGACACAAATATGGTGTAAACTTTATAACTCAACACGTTAAAACACAAATATGGTGTAAACTTTCTAACTCAACACGTTTAAACACAAATATGGTGTAAACTTTCTAACTCAACACGTTTAAACACAAATATGGTGTAAACTTTCTAACTCAACACGTTTAAACACAAATATGGTGTAAACTTTCTAACTCAACACGTTTAGACACAAATATGGTATAAACTTTCTAACTCAACACGTTTAGACACAAATATGGTGTAAACTTTCTAACTCAACACGTTTAGACACAAATATGGTGTAAACTTTTTAACTCAACACGTTTAGACACAAATATGGTGTAAACTTTCTAACTCAACACGTTTAAACACAAATATGGTGTAAACTTTCTAACTCAACACGTTTAGACACAAATATGGTGTAAACTTTCTAACTCAACACGTTTAAACACAAATATGGTGTAAACTTTCTAACTCAACACGTTTAGACACAAATATTACACAAATATGGTGTAAACTTTCTAACTCAACACGTTTAGACACAAATATGGTGTAAACTTTATAACTCAACACGTTTAAACACAAATATGGTGTAAACTTTCTAACTCAACACGTTTAAACACAAATATGGTGTAAACTTTCTAACTCAACACGTTTAAACACAAATATGGTGTAAACTTTCTAACTCAACACGTTTAGACACAAATATGGTGTAAACTTTCTAACTCAACACGTTTAGACACAAATATGGTGTAAACTTTCTAACTCAACACGTTTAAACACAAATATGGTGTAAACTTTCTAACTCAACACGTTTAGACACAAATATGGTATAAACGTTCTCATTCAAGACATTTAAACCCAAATATGGTGTAAATGTTCTGACTTAACACGTTTAAACACAAGTACGGTGTAATCGTATGTACTCAACATATTTAAACACAAATCGGTGTAAACGTATTTACTCAACATATTTAAACACAAATCGGTGTAAACGTATTTACTCAACACATTTAATCTCAACTATAGTATAAACGTTCTCGTTCAAGACGTTTAGACACAAATATGGGGTAAACGTATTTACTGAACACGTTTAAAGAAAAATAGGGTGCAAACGTTCTGAATCAACACGTTTAGAAACAAATATGGTATAAACGTATTTACTCAACACATTTAAACAGAGTATGATATAAACATATCTACTCAAGACGTTTAAACACGAATATGGTATAAACTTTCTAACTCAACACGTTTAGACACAAATATGGTGTAAATTTTCTAACTCAACACATTTAAACACAAATATGGTGTAAACTTTCTAACTCAACACGTTTAGACACAAATATGGTGTAAACTTTCTAACTCAACACGTTTAAACACAAATATGGTGTAAACTTTCTAACTCAACACGTTTAGACACAAATATGGTGTAAACTTTCTAACTCAACACGTTTAAACACAAATATGGTGTAAACTTTCTAACTCAACACGTTTAGACACAAATATGGTATAAACTTTCTAACTCAACACGTTTAGACACAAATATGGTGTAAACTTCCTAACTCAACACGTTTAGACACAAATATGGTGTAAACTTTTTAACTCAACACGTTTAGACACAAATATGGTGTAAACTTTCTAACTCAACACGTTTAAACACAAATATGGTGTAAACTTTCTAACTCAACACGTTTAGACACAAATATGGTGTAAACTTTCTAACTCAACACGTTTAGACACAAATATGGTGTAAACTTTCTAACTCAACACGTTTAGACACAAATATGGTGTAAACTTTATAACTCAACACGTTTAAACACAAATATGGTGTAAACTTTCTAACTCAACACGTTTAAACACAAATATGGCGTAAACTTTCTAACTCAACACGTTTAAACACAAATATGGTGTAAACTTTCTAACTCAACACGTTTAAACAAAAATATGGTGTAAACTTTCTAACTCAACACGTTTAGACACAAATATGGTATAAACTTTCTAACTCAACACGTTTAGACACAAATATGGTGTAAACTTTCTAACTCAACACGTTTAGACACAAATATGGTGTAAACTTTTTAACTCAACACGTTTAGACACAAATATGGTGTAAACTTTCTAACTCAACACGTTTAAACACAAATATGGTGTAAACTTTCTAACTGAACACGTTTAGACACAAATATGGTGTAAACTTTCTAACTCAACACGTTTATACACAAATATGGTGTAAACTTTCTAACTCAACACGTTTAGACACAAATATTGTGTAAACTTTATAACTCAACACGTTTAAACACAAATATGGCGTAAACTTTCTAACTCAACACGTTTAAACACAAATATGGTGTAAACTTTCTAACTCAACACGTTTAAACACAAATATGGTGTAAACTTTCTAACTCAACACGTTTAGACACAAATATGGTGTAAACTTTCTAACTCAACACGTTTAGACACAAATATGGTGTATACTTTCTAACTCAACACGTTTAAACACAAATATGGTGTAAACTTTCTAACTTAACACGTTTAGACACAAATATGGTATAAACGTTCTCATTCAAGACATTTAAACCCAAATATGGTGTAAATGTTCTGACTTAACACGTTTAAACACAAGTACGGTGTAATCGTATGTACTCAACATATTTAAACACAAATCGGTGTAAACGTATTTACTCAACACATTTAATCTCAACTATAGTATAAACGTTCTCGTTCAAGACGTTTAGACACAAATATGGTATAAACGTATTTACTCAACACATTGAAACACAAATATGGTGTAAACGTATTTACTGAACACGTTTAAAGAAAAATAGGGTGCAAACGTTCTGAATCAACACGTTTAGAAACAAATATGGTATAAACGTATTTACTCAACACATTTAAACAGAGTATGATATAAACATATCTACTCAAGACGTTTAAACACGAATATGGTATAAACTTTCTAACTCAACACGTTTAGACACAAATATGGTGTAAATTTTCTAACTCAACACATTTAAACACAAATATGGTGTAAACTTTCTAACTCAACACGTTTAGACACAAATATGGTGTAAACTTTCTAACTCAACACGTTTAAACACAAATATGGTGTAAACTTTCTAACTCAACACGTTTAGACACAAATATGGTGTAAACTTTCTAACTCAACACGTTTAGACACAAATATGGTGTAAACTTTCTAACTCAACACGTTTAGACACAAATATGGTGTAAACTTTCTAACTAACTCAACACGTTTAAACACAAATATGGTGTAAACTTTCTAACTCAACACGTTTAAACACAAATATGGTGTAAACTTTCTAACTCAACACGTTTAAACACAAATATGGTGTAAACTTTCTAACTCAACACGTTTAAACACAAATATGGTGTAAACTTTCTAACTCAACACGTTTAGACACAAATATGGTATAAACTTTCTAACTCAACACGTTTAGACACAAATATGGTGTAAACTTTCTAACTCAACACGTTTAGACACAAATATGGTGTAAACTTTTAACTCAACACGTTTAGACACAAATATGGTGTAAACTTTCTAACTCAACACGTTTAAACACAAATATGGTGTAAACTTTCTAACTCAACACGTTTAGACACAAATATGGTGTAAACTTTCTAACTCAACACGTTTAAACACAAATATGGTGTAAACTTTCTAACTCAACACGTTTAGACACAAATATGGTGTAAACTTTATAACTCAACACGTTTAAACACAAATATGGTGTAAACTTTCTAACTCAACACGTTTAAACACAAATATGGTGTAAACTTTCTAACTCAACACGTTTAAACACAAATATGGTGTAAACTTTCTAACTCAACACGTTTAGACACAAATATGGTGTAAACTTTCTAACTCAACACGTTTAGACACAAATATGGTGTAAACTTTCTAACTCAACACGTTTAAACACAAATATGGTGTAAACTTTCTAACTCAACACGTTTAGACACAAATATGGTATAAACGTTCTCATTCAAGACATTTAAACCCAAATATGGTGTAAATGTTCTGACTTAACACGTTTAAACACAAGTATGGTGTAATCGTATGTACTCAACATATTTAAACACAAATCGGTGTAAACGTATTTACTCAACATATTTAAACACAACTCGGTGTAAACGTATTTACTCAACACATTTAATCTCAACTATAGTATAAACGTTCTCGTTCAAGACGTTTAGACACAAATATGGGGTAAACGTATTTACTGAACACGTTTAAACAAAATAGGGTGCAAACGTTCTGAATCAACACGTTTAGAAACAAATATGGTATAAACGTATTTACTCAACACATTTAAACAGAGTATGATATAAACATATCTACTCAAGACGTTTAAACACGAATATGGTATAAACTTTCTAACTCAACACGTTTAGACACAAATATGGTGTAAATTTTCTAACTCAACACATTTAAACACAAATATGGTGTAAACTTTCTAACTCAACACGTTTAGACACAAATATGGTGTAAACTTTCTAACTCAACACGTTTAAACACAAATATGGTGTAAACTTTCTAACTCAACACGTTTAGACACAAATATGGTGTAAACTTTCTAACTCAACACGTTTAAACACAAATATGGTGTAAACTTTCTAACTCAACACGTTTAGACACAAATATGGTATAAACTTTCTAACTCAACACGTTTAGACACAAATTTGGTGTAAACTTCCTAACTCAACACGTTTAGACACAAATATGGTGTAAACTTTTTAACTCAACACGTTTAGACACAAATATGGTGTAAACTTTCTAACTCAACACGTTTAAACACAAATATGGTGTAAACTTTCTAACTCAACACGTTTAGACACAAATATGGTGTAAACTTTCTAACTCAACACGTTTAGACACAAATTTGGTGTAAACTTCCTAACTCAACACGTTTAGACACAAATATGGTGTAAACTTTATAACTCAACACGTTTAAACACAAATATGGTGTAAACTTTCTAACTCAACACGTTTAAACACAAATATGGCGTAAACTTTCTAACTCAACACGTTTAAACACAAATATGGTGTAAACTTTCTAACTCAACACGTTTAAACAAAAATATGGTGTAAACTTTCTAACTCAACACGTTTAGACACAAATATGGTATAAACTTTCTAACTCAACACGTTTAGACACAAATATGGTGTAAACTTTCTAACTCAACACGTTTAGACACAAATATGGTGTAAACTTTTTAACTCAACACGTTTAGACACAAATATGGTGTAAACTTTCTAACTCAACACGTTTAAACACAAATATGGTGTAAACTTTCTAACTCAACACGTTTAGACACAAATATGGTGTAAACTTTCTAACTCAACACGTTTATACACAAATATGGTGTAAACTTTCTAACTCAACACGTTTAGACACAAATATGGTGTAAACTTTATAACTCAACACGTTAAAACACAAATATTGTGTAAACTTTCTAACTCAACACGTTTAAACACAAATATGGCGTAAACTTTCTAACTCAACACGTTTAAACACAAATATGGTGTAAACTTTCTAACTCAACACGTTTAGACACAAATATGGTGTAAACTTTCTAACTCAACACGTTTAGACACAAATATGGTG
Organism: Tachypleus tridentatus; assembly: GCF_004210375.1. Classification (NCBI taxonomy): domain Eukaryota; kingdom Metazoa; phylum Arthropoda; class Merostomata; order Xiphosura; family Limulidae; genus Tachypleus; species Tachypleus tridentatus. Next base: position 67,882,905 of record NC_134837.1, on the reverse strand, counting down.
TAAACTTTCTAACTCAACACGTTTAAACACAAATATGGTGTAAACTTTCTAACTCAACACGTTTAGACACAAATATGGTATAAACGTTCTCATTCAAGACATTTAAACCCAAATATGGTGTAAATGTTCTGACTTAACACGTTTAAACACAAGTACGGTGTAATCGTATGTACTCAACATATTTAAACACAAATCGGTGTAAACGTATTTACTCAACACATTTAATCTCAACTATAGTATAAACGTTCTCGTTCAAGACGTTTAGACACAAATATGGTATAAACGTATTTACTCAACACATTGAAACACAAATATGGTGTAAACGTATTTACTGAACACGTTTAAAGAAAAATAGGGTGCAAACGTTCTGAATCAACACGTTTAGAAACAAATATGGTATAAACGTATTTACTCAACACATTTAAACAGAGTATGATATAAACATATCTACTCAAGACGTTTAAACACGAATATGGTATAAACTTTCTAACTCAACACGTTTAGACACAAATATGGTGTAAATTTTCTAACTCAACACATTTAAACACAAATATGGTGTAAACTTTCTAACTCAACACGTTTAGACACAAATATGGTGTAAACTTACTAACTCAACACGTTTAGACACAAATATGGTATAAACTTTCTAACTCAACACGTTTAGACACAAATATGGTGTAAACTTTCTAACTCAACACGTTTAGACACAAATATGGTGTAAACTTTCTAACTCAACACGTTTAGACACAAATATGGTGTAAACTTTCTAACTCAACACGTTTAAACACAAATATAATGTAAACTTTCTAACTCAACACGTTTAGACACAAATGTGGTGTAAACTTTCTAACTCAACACGTTTAAACACAAATATGGTGTAAACTTTCTAACTCAACACGTTTAGACACAAATATGGTATAAACTTTCTAACTCAACACGTTTAGACACAAATATGGTGTAAACTTTTTAACTCAACACGTTTAGACACAAATATGGTGTAAACTTTCTAACTCAACACGTTTAGACACAAATATGGTGTAAACTTTTTAACTCAACACGTTTAGACACAAATATGGTGTAAACTTTCTAACTCAACACGTTTAAACACAAATATGGTGTAAACTTTCTAACTCAACACGTTTATACACAAATATGGTGTAAACTTTCTAACTCAACACGTTTAGACACAAATATGGTGTAAACTTTCTAACTCAACACGTTTAGACACAAATATGGTATAAACGTTCTCATTCAAGACATTTAAACCCAAATATGGTGTAAATGTTCTGACTTAACACGTTTAAACACAAGTACGGTGTAATCGTATGTACTCAACATATTTAAACACAAATCGGTGTAAACGTATTTACTCAACATATTTAAACACAAATCGGTGTAAACGTATTTACTCAACACATTTAATCTCAACTATAGTATAAACGTTCTCGTTCAAGACGTTTAGACACAAATATGGTATAAACGTATTTACTCAACACATTGAAACACAAATATGGTGTAAACGTATTTACTGAACACGTTTAAAGAAAAATAGGGTGCAAACGTTCTGAATCAACACGTTTAGAAACAAATATGGTATAAACGTATTTACTCAACACATTTAAACAGAGTATGATATAAACATATCTACTCAAGACGTTTAAACACGAATATGGTATAAACTTTCTAACTCAACACGTTTAGACACAAATATGGTGTAAATTTTCTAACTCAACACATTTAAACACAAATATGGTGTAAACTTTCTAACTCAACACGTTTAGACACAAATATGGTGTAAACTTTCTAACTCAACACGTTTAGACACAAATATGGTGTAAACTTTCTAACTCAACACGTTTAAACACAAATATGGTGTAAACTTTCTAACTCAACACGTTTAGACACAAATATGGTATAAACTTTCTAACTCAACACGTTTAGACACAAATATGGTGTAAACTTCCTAACTCAACACGTTTAGACACAAATATGGTGTAAACTTTTAACTCAACACGTTTAGACACAAATATGGTGTAAACTTTCTAACTCAACACGTTTAAACACAAATATGGTGTAAACTTTCTAACTCAACACGTTTAGACACAAATATGGTGTAAACTTTCTAACTCAACACGTTTAGACACAAATATGGTGTAAACTTTCTAACTCAACACGTTTAGACACAAATATGGTGTAAACTTTCTAACTCAACACGTTTAAACACAAATATGGTGTAAACTTTCTAACTCAACACGTTTAAACACAAATATGGCGTAAACTTTCTAACTCAACACGTTTAAACACAAATATGGTGTAAACTTTCTAACTCAACACGTTTAGACACAAATATGGTGTAAACTTTATAACTCAACACGTTTAAACACAAATATGGTGTAAACTTTCTAACTCAACACGTTTAAACACAAATATGGCGTAAACTTTCTAACTCAACACGTTTAAACACAAATATGGTGTAAACTTTCTAACTCAACACGTTTAAACACAAATATGGTGTAAACTTTCTAACTCAACACGTTCAGACACAAATATGGTGTAAACTTTCTAACTCAACACGTTTAGACACAAATATGGTGTATACTTTCTAACTCAACACGTTTAAACACAAATATGGTGTAAACTTTCTAACTTAACACGTTTAGACACAAATATGGTATAAACGTTCTCATTCAAGACATTTAAACCCAAATATGGTGTAAATGTTCTGACTTAACACGTTTAAACACAAGTACGGTGTAATCGTATGTACTCAACATCTTTAAACACAAATCGGTGTAAACGTATTTACTCAACACATTTAATCTCAACTATAGTATAAACGTTCTCGTTCAAGACGTTTAGACACAAATATGGTATAAACGTATTTACTCAACACATTGATACACAAATATGGTGTAAACTTTCTAACTGAACACGTTTAGACACAAATATGGTGTAAACTTTCTAACTCAACACGTTTAGACACAAATATGGTGTAAACTATTTTAATTAAACACGTTTAGACACAAATATGGTATAAACTTTCTAACTCAACACGTTTAGGCACAAATATGGTGTAAACTTTCTAACTCAACACGTTTAAACACAAATATGGTGTAAACTTTCTAACTCAACACGTTTAGACACAAATACGGTGTAAACTTTCTAACTCAACACGTTTAAACACAAATATGGTGTAAACTTTCTAACTGAACACGTTTAGACACAAATATGGTGTAAACTTTCTAACTCAACACGTTTAGACACAAATATGGTGTAAACTTTTTAACTCAACACGTTTAGACACAAATATGGTGTAAACAATTTTAATTCAACACGTTTAGACACAAATATGGTATAAACTTTCTAACTCAACACGTTTAGACACAAATATGGTATAAACTTTCTAACTCAACACGTTTAGACACAAATTCGGTGTAAACTTTCTAACTCAACACGTTTAGACAAAAATATGGTGTAAACTTTCTAACTCAACACGTTTAGACACAAATATGGTGTAAACTATTTTAATTCAACACGTTTAGACACAAATATGGTATAAACTTTCTAACTCAACACGTTTAGACACAAATATAGTGTAAACTTTCTAACTCAACACGTTTAAACACAAATATGGTCTAAACTTTCTAACTCAACACGTTTAGACACAAATATGGTATAAACTTTCTAACTCAACACGTTTAGACACAAATACGGTGTAAACTTTCTAACTCAACACGTTTAGACACAAATATGGTATAAACTTTCTAACTCAACACGTTTAAACACAAATATGGTGTAAACTTTCTAACTCAACACGTTTAGACACAAATATGGTGTAAACTTTCTAACTCAACACGTTTATACACAAATATGGCGTAAACTTTCTAACTCAACACGTTTAGACAAAAATATGGTGTAAACTTTCTAACTCAACACGTTTAAACTCAAATATGGTGTAAACTTTCTAACTCAACATGTTTAGACACAAATATGGTGTAAACTTTCTAACTCAACACGTTTAAACACAAATATGGCGTAAACTTTCTAACTCAACACGTTTAAACACAAATATGGTGTAAACTTTCTAACTCAACACGTTTAAACACAAATATGGTGTAAACTTTCTAACTGAACACGTTTAGACACAAATATGGTGTAAACTTTCCAACTCAACACGTTTAGACACAAATATGGTATAAACTTTCTAGCTCAACACGTTTAGACACAAATATGGTGTAAACATATTTACTGAACACATTTAAACAAAAATATGGTGTAAACGAATTTGCTTAACACATTTAAATTTAAGATTATTGACGCGTTTTGTCACTTCTGTCTCCTCATAGCTCCATATTATCAGTAGTCTGCATATCAGGTGAAAAGGTCGTAGATACATAATTATATAATTCATACACAACGAACTACACATTCTAAGTAATTTATTCTTGTCATATAGCTTATACTAACATGGTACAAATGTTAGACTAGCACACAAGTTAAGGTTCACTCAAGCTACCACAAAGGTAAAACATTATCGTATGTAGTAAGTACAGGCGGGTAGCAAAAATAATATGATTCTTGGAAATAAATGTTCTTTATCAAAATGATCTCTAAGCAAGTATCATTCTGTAAACACTGTATATCCGGATAATATTCTGTAGACACTCTTTATATCGGTAACATTCTGTAAAAACTTCTACACAGGTAACATTCTGTAAACGCTCTCTATACATGTAATATTTTCTAAATACGTTCTTACAGGTAATATTCTGTAAACAATCAGTATCCAGGTGCATGAGGTAAACATTCTGGTAATATTCTGTAAACACAGATAAAAGTGAGAGTGATATAAGTTAGCTTACAGATAATGCTGTTAATATTACTTATTGTTATGACTGAAAACAAAAAATCACACTACAGTTGTGACGTAACGTGTGTGGGGGGATTCTGTAGTTTATCGGTTACCCTGTACTTTAACTACTTACCTAAGGCGTTAATACAGTTTCCCAACGCTAGCAAAGACTTGTTGATATGCTTTCCTTCTTTAAGTCGTTGTCCGGTGTTCTTAAAGATACGAACAAAGATAATCAAATGTAAATTTATTGGTAAAAGAACAGTTACAGTGAGAGGTGGAACAAAAACCTTTATAAAGGGAAAATATTTAAAGGTGTTTACCAACATATGTTAGTAATATGATAATAATCAAGGCTGAAACACTAGGCTTACAGATGTGATTGTACAGAATTTGTAGAATAAAAACTAACTTGTAGAGATTAGTTGCTTCAATGTTCCTCTAAGTAACATAATGTTACCCATGGTTGGTTTACCTTTCCCACAAATAATCCACAGTGTTATCTACAGTTGCTTTAACCTTCTTCCAAGTAACCAACAGAGTTATCTATAGTTACTCTAGCCTTCTTCCAAGTAACCCATAGTTATCTATAGTTACTCTAACCTTCTTCCGAGTAACCCATAGATTTATATATAGTTACTCTAACCTTCTTCCGAGTAACCTCTACTGTTACTCCTAGTTTCTTTAACCTTCCTCAAAGTAACCAACAGTGTTACCTATAGTTGCTTTATCCTTCCCGCAAGAAGCTTCTAGTGTTATTCCTAGTTTCTTTAAGCTTCCCACAAATAACCCATAGTGTACCCATAGTTGCGTTAACCTTCATCAAATAACTCATAGCGTTTCCCATAGTTTTTATCCTTCTTCCAAGTAAATCCTACTGTTACTCCTAGTTTCTTTAACGTCCTACAAGTAACCCACAGAGTTTCCTATAGTTTTTTTAGCCTTCTTCTAAGTAATCCATAGGGTTACCCACTTTAAACTGAACAAACCAGTTGTTACTCACTCGTGTATGGGAAGCACGCCCGATCCAGCCAAGTCCACCATGTACAACTTTCCTGTACGAACTTCCTGGACAGTGTTCCTGAGTCTGTCCTGTTGTTTCACGTGCACTTGTAACATAGCGTGTGACCGTGATGACGTTTTATTGGCACCTGTGGCTTCTTGGGTCCTATTTTTGTTTCCTTTGACCAGCATCTTCATCACCTGCTCGGATCAAAAACGTTAGATCTTGGATGGGTCAGTAAAGTTTCTACAGTTTACTTAGTTTGATTGTAAAAGAATGAAAACAGTTCAATACTGCTATTAACTGTTTTAGAAAGAATTACAAAAGTGCATGAGTTTAACGTTTCTTCACAGTGTAATTTATTGATTTTTAAAGAATTATATTCTAGATACACAAGTTCGGTTTTTATTCTGGTAAATTAGAGTTTCACACAATATTAGCAACAACTGTTTGTATACATAATAAATTCTCCCTTTATGGAGCCAAACAAGACATTTTTATATATAACAACGAATCAAACTTCAACGCTTTTATATATGACAACGAATCAACCTTCAACGCTTTTATATATCACAACGAATCAAACTTCAGCTGGTATTTAATTAATTATCAATTATAAAACTGGTTACCGCATTTTCATCTTTTACTGAAATTTCCGATAAACCTGCCACCTGGTGGTTGCCATGTGAATCTTCTCTGAGATCAAGATGTCCAGACGATGGATTAAGCAAATCTCGAATGTTTTCGTTGTAAATCTACAAAGGTATAAAAAAGGTCAGTGAGACTTGGATATAAAGCAATTATTGTTAGAAATGTATATAATATTTTTTTCAAGTTTATAATTCAACTATAACAATCTTATTTACAATAGATAACTTACTGCTACTTCCGTCACTAAAACGTGACGTTCAAACACAAAACAAAAATCCCATCAAATTTTTCTATCTTCTTTTCTCAAAACCTATTTTGTTGTTTATTCATCGATTAACAGTTTTCACCTAAAAATGAGATCAATTACATTCATCATACCTACACCAATAGTAGGTTGCGATGACCTTCCGTATCTGACAGAAATTAACCATATTTCTGTAATCAACGTACTATGTAGTGTTTGTTTGTGTTTTGTTTTTAATATTTACACTATTGTTTTGAGAAAGAATAATTTTCATTAATATGTAACAAATGTCAAAGTACTTCCATCAACAGATGATTCATCATTACTTCGGTTCCAATTAAACAGTCGATTACCAGCATTTGTTATTGGCTTAACTGGCGCTTCATGACACAAAGTAAGAAATTGAATCAGTAATGCTGGATACATTACAACTTATCTCTGTTGTTGATATGTTAACAATGATTTTTGAAATGTATCAGTTCGTCAATAGATGTGTGTATAAGATAATGATGTGTTTATACCTTTCTTCTGTTTCTCTGTTTTAAGTATGTTTTAACACTGTTCCTGTACCATTGATATCATTCTTCTAATTCCATGTTTTAACACTGTTCTTGCAACATTTGTAGCTTTCATCTGGTTCTAGGTTTATTTTAAATGTTACTTTAACATTTATAACTTTCTTCTGGTTCTCTGTTTATTTTAACTGTTCCTCTAGCATTTATGATTTACTTTTGGTTCTCTGTTTTAACACTGTTCCTGCAACATTTGTAGCTTTTTTCTGGTTCTCTGTTTTAACACTGCTCATGCAACATTTATATCTTTCTTCCGATTCTCTTTTAACATTGTTTCTGCAACATTTGAAGCTTTCTTCTGGTTCTGTTTTAACACTGTTCCGCAACGACTGTAACTTTCTTCTGGTTCTTTGTTTATTTTAACTATTCCTGTAACATTTATAACTTTCTTCTGGTTCTCTGTTTTAACACTGTCGCTGCAATATTTATGCTTTCTTCAGATTCTGTTTTAACACTGTTTCTGCAACATTTACATCTTTCTTCAGGTTCTCTGTTTTAATAATATTCCTGCAACATTCATAAGTTTTTTCTCGTTCTACGTTTACTTTAACTGTTCCTGAAACATTTATAAGTTTTTTCTGGTTCTCTGTTTCAACACTGTTCGTGCAATATTTGTAGCTTTCTTCTCTTCCCTGTTCTAAGCCTGTTCCTTCAACATTTCCAGCTTTTTTCTGGTTCTCTGTTTATTATAACTGCTCCTGTAACATCTGTAGCTTTCTTTTGGTTCTCTGTTTTAAAATATTCCTGTAACATCTGTAGCTTTCTTCTGGTACTCTCTTTGTTTGATCAGTTCCTGCAATATTTATATCTTTCTTTCGGTTCTGTTTTGACACTGTTCCTGCAACATTTGTAGCTTTCTTCTGGTTCTGTTTTAACACTGTTCTTGCAAAATTTATATCGTTTGTTTGGTTCTCTGTTTCAACACTGTTCTTGCAAAATTTATATCGTTTGTTTGGTTCTCTGTTTTAACACTGTTCCTGCAACATTTATATCTTTCTTCAGGTTCTGTTTTCACACTGTTCTTGCAAAATTTATATCGTTTGTTTGGTTCTCTGTTTCAACACTGTTCTTGCAAAATTTATATCGTTTGTTTGGTTCTCTGTTTTAACACTGTTCCTGCAACATTTATATCTTTCTTCAGGTTCTGTTTTCACACTGTTCCTTTAATATTTATACCCTTCTTTTGGTTCTCTGACTTAACACTGTTTCTGGAACATTTGAAACTTTCTTCCTGTTCTGTTTTAACACTGTTCCTGCAACATTTACATATCTTTCTTCTGGTTTTCTGTTTAACACTGTTCCCGCAACATTTGTAGATTTCTTCTGGTTCTATATTTATTTTAACCGTTCCTTTAGCATTTATAGTTTTTATTTGGTTCTTTGTTTGAACACTGTTTCTGTTACATTTATATCTTTCTTCTAGTTTTCTGTTTCAACACTGTTCCTCTAACATATATATCTTTTTTTGGTTCTCTGTTTTAACAGTGTTCCTTCAATATTTATACCCTTTTTCGGGTTCTCTGTTTTAACACTGTTCCTGCAACATTTGTAGCTTTCTTCAGGTTCTGTTTTGACAGTGTTCCTTCAATATTTATACCCTTTTTCTGGCTCTCTGTTTTAACACTGTTCCTGCAACGTTTGTAGCTTTCTTCAAGTTCTGTTTTAACATTGTTCCTGCAATATTTATATGTTTCATATCATTCTTTCAGCTTTGTTTCCGCGACATATAGATTACACATTTTAATCTATATTTTAACCCTATTCATGTATAATGACAAAATCTTCTGAGGTAGGTGCAAAGTTGAGTTTATAAACAAGAAGTAAATTTTAAGTTCTGTATTCCTGATTATATTACTATACTATGTGGATTATAATCCGTGATGACGAGATAACCCACTTGTAGTTTATGAACCTGATGATAACTAAAAAAAGGTGAAACGTTATTCGCTCCTCTACAAGTGCGTTCTCTACCAATATCAGCCGTTTTTAAATATGTAATTATGTGGGTTATAACTTCACGAGTACTTCCTGAAGTGGTTAATAACTTCACGAGTTCATCCTGAACTGGGTTATAACTACACGAGTACTTCCTGGAGTGGCTAATAACTTCACGAGTACTTCCTGGAGTAGCTTATAACTTCACGGGTACTTTCTGGAGTAGCAAATAACTTCACTAGTAATTCTTGGAGCGGGTTATAACTTCAGGAGTACTTTCTGGACTGGGTTATTATAACTTTACGAGCAATTCCTGGGGTCTACTTTTAAATTAACTAATATATTGTTATCTTTTCTTTGTAAGCCTAGTTAAAGTAATAGCTTTCAGCAGTCAGAACATTTTTGTAATGAAGTATTATATAGTACAGTTTTTACAGTGTTTCTTGATATATTTTGTTTTGTTTTCATTTCATTTTCTTGTTGGTTGTTTCTCACAGAACTTTTACAAATAGATTAGCTGCACTGAGCAAGTTATAATCTTTAAATTTCACCTTGATCTTTGTTTTTTCATGTGTGTATTTTTCTTTCGCTGAGTCCCGATGCTGTCCACCTGTTTCCCATGTGTTTTTTTAGACAATTAGCAAACATAAAACATTTTCCAACAAGGTGTAGCTAGTAGCGATAAATATTCGTCATTTTCAATGTGTATGAACAATTTAAGAACCACTTGGAAGAAACGTAAGATTTATGTAATAATACTTCCTAATACTGAAGTATTAGGATGGGTTTTCACAGCAACGTTGGCTGTCCCCAGGAACAACTGTAGTCGATTCTTCCTATTAAATATCTAAGAGTTATATTTTAGCGTTAAAACTGTACAATAATCTAACTACGTTCTTCCCACTACAGGGAATCGCACCCACTGTGGTACTCAACTATTTAATGGGATTGACTTTAATCGTAACGCATCAGCAGCTAAATGTGTCAGAGTTTCAGCGAAGAAGTGTCGCGAACCTCGGGCCTTTCGACGGAGAGGGTCAGAGTTAGGCCAAAGCAGGACCTTGAAGAGATTAGTATTGCAAAACGTATTTGAAAATATAAAGCATTTTTATACAAGTTATTTTATTTCAGATATGCAAAACAAAATAGAAATATGTATGTTTTTATTCTCATGAAGGTATGGGTCGGATTATGTCTATTCGACTCTTATTAAAGGTTATAGAGAAATGTAAATCCACTGACTAAATTTCACTGTTTCTTAATCGATGGTTTTCTTAATAGGAGTTTTCTCATCACTCATAACTTGCCTGAATGAATACTATTTTAAACTACCAGTATCCAGAAAGCATCGAAGAAAATGTGCCTTGACACAGCATGATTATAAGCTTTCTAAATTAATATCTTGAAGCTGATTTCCCACCTAACGGTACGCGTTTATTTGCAAGACTGCTTTCTATAATATTCCTTGCCCCTCCTTCTTTACGACCTCGGCATGGCCAGATGATTAAGCCGTCCGACTTGCAATCTGAGGGTCGCGGGTTCGAATACCCGTCATGCCAAACATGCTCGCCCTTTCAACCGTGAGGGCATTATAAAGTTTCAGTCAATCCCACACTTCGTTGGTAAAAGACTAGCCCAAGAACTGGTGGTGGGCGGGGAAGTCTAGCAGCCTTCCCTCTGGCCTTACAATGCCAAATTAAGTACGACTAGCGCAGATAGCCTTCATGTAACTTTGCGCAAAATTCACAAAACAAACCTTCTTTACAATTCCAATGGCCACGTGCACATGATGTCGATTTTCCCACGGACAATAACAACAAAATACGAGTTAATTTAACATTCTGTTCAGTCCTAAGCTCTATTTATAAATTTTTAGCTGCGATGGGAAAATAAAATATTAACCTCAGCAACTCGATTTTGGATCAAAGCAAACACCTACCTTTTATGTATACTAAAGTGTTATCTAATCTTAATAACGTTTTCTAGTATACTAAAGTGTTCTCTAATCTTAATAACGTTGTCTAGTATATTACAGTGTTCTCTAATCTTAATAACATTGTTTAGTATACTAAAGTGTTCTCTAATCTTAATAGCGTTGTCTAGTATACTAAAGTGTTCTCTAATCTTAATAACGTTGTTTAGTATACTACAGTTTTCTCTAATCTTAATAACGTTGTCTAGAATACTACAGTTTTCTCTAACCTTAATAACGTTGTCCAGTATACTACAGTGTTCTCTAATCTTAATAACGTTGTCTAGTATACTACAGTTTTCTCTAATCTTAATACTGTTGTCCAGTATACTACAGTGTTCTCTAATCTTAATAACGTTGTCTAGTATACTACAGTGTTCTCTAATCTTAATAACGTTGTCTAGTATACTACAGTTTTCTCTAATCTTAATACCGTTGTCTAGTATACTACAGTGTTCTCTAATCTAAATAACGTTGTCTAGTATACTACAGTGTTCTCTAATCTAAATAACGTTGTCTAGTATACTACAATGTTCTCTAAGATCGTTGCAGCTATCTAGTACATCTCATTTTAGAAATAAAGCCAAAATTATACTTCGCTTTATCAACAGACACAATAATGTTTTTATTCTGTAATGTACAGATTTTAGTTTTTAATTTAAAAAAGTTAAATCCATTGAGTATTTATTTAAATTAATAAAACCTAATTTATTTTAAATTCTATTAACCTTATAATATCTTCACTCTAAAACCAATTTGAAGAATAATGTGCAGAATAATTAAATTTCAGAATATGTATCCTAAACATATTATTACTGGAATTTTGAATATAATAAAAGATAATTAATTATTTACGAAAAAACACAGAATAAAGGTCCTAAGTACATAATTATTAGAAAACATAAAAACATTTAAATTCTATACAAAATCGTTGAGGATCCAAATAACAAGAAAGAAGGGTGGATGATGAGACCTATACTTACAAAAAAGAGTTGAGTTAGTATAGTAGTACCTTAACAAAGGGTTGAGCTTAAAATAGAAGTACCTTAACAAACGGTTAGGCTTAGTATAGTTGTACCTTAAAAAAAAAGGTTACGCCCGGTATGGCCAGGTTGGTTAAGGTGTTCGAGTCGTAATTCGAGGGTCGCAAGTTCGAATCCCGGTCGCACCAAATATGCTCGCCCTTTCAGCCGTGGGGGCGTATAATGTGACGTTCCACCTCACTGTTCGTTGGTAAAAGAGTAGCCCAAGAGTTGGCGGTAGGTAGTGATGACTTCCCTCTAGTCTTACACTGCCAAATGAGGGACGACTAGCACAGATAGCCCTTGAGTAGCTTTGCGCGAAATTCAAAAACAAACAAAAGGTTAGGCTTAGTATAGTAGTACCTTAGCGTATTGGGGTTTGAATGTCAACTTGGTGGACAATTTTGCTGTTTTCCTCACTGGTGTATAGTATTCTATGTGAGTATTACTTTTATTACTATTTTTTATTTATTTTTGTAAATAATTACTTTCCCACTTCTGGCTACAGAAGGTGATGAAGATGTGAGATGGAGCATCGGTATGTAATGCTTTTCTCTTTTTTTTAATCATGTGGAGCAGGCAGCATTAGGGTTAAACCGTCTATTACAACTTGGGTCTTACTTCTACACCTACCTCTAAAAATTAAGTCTCATTAAAAAATGACATTTGATCCTTTATTTATTTTTTATAAGCTATATTTTTTTTGTGTGCGTGCACCCAATACGATTTTATTACTCATCAGAATCTTTACCAACCTACCCTCAAGTGGAAATCCTGCTGGATAGGGTAAGAATAAATTAACCTATGATACCTTGGGTGTGATCAAATACATCAATCGAAAGAGTTTGACCTTCTAAGCCCAAAACAGTAATTAGTTCTCAACTCGCCCAAGAGACGGCGCTATAGGGGAAAGCTTGTACTTTTTAAAAACTCTGAGCCATTATATGAGTGACAAAAGACAAAATTTTACACAATGTAAGTAATGCAACAACGTAACAAGGGTTATTAGCTAGGGTCCAGTAACAGGGCAAACAGAGTGCTAATTCCAGATAGGAAATGAAGCGGTCATCCCTGGCCCAAAATATAGACCGAAGAATCCCAGTGAATATTTTTATAGCTGCTACACCGCTTCACGTGAGGGTTCAATTAGCAGTTTTCTGAAAACATGTGATCAAATTAATGCCCGTAACCCAGACTACAAAATCCACGAAACGAAAATATAAAGGAAGCTCTCCTCACAAGCCGTTTTATGGTTGGTTTGTTTGTATCAGGTTATCCCATAAGTAATGTCCGAAAGTTTAAGACAGGAAGTGCACCATTATTTCTGTCTTTGTAGAAGGCTGTAGTGACTAAATTATGTAGTAGGACGTGTATAAATATGTTCAGATAAATAAAAGAAACTAACCCAACTCAACTTTTTCAGATCATTAACCAAATAAACCATTATGAAGATGTATGTGTCTGAGGAGTACATTAGGCATATAACGCTTCATGGGTTTAAAAAAAGACAATAGAGCAGCAGAAACTACACGAAACATTCAAGGTGTTTATGTGCGGAGTCTCTAAATCAAAGAAAATGTCGAAGGTGATTTCAGAAGTTCAGATCAGGTAACTACAGCTTAAGTGATGCGCCACGTTCTGGTCGTCCTTGAGTTTAATGATGACTTGCTGCTAGCTGCCCTTCATAAAGATTGTGCTGTAACAGTTGAAGAACTAGCACAGAAGCTTAATTCAGCCCATTCAACAGTTCACCGTCATCTGCAACAGCTTGGAAAGGTGTTAAGAAGAGAGGTAATAAAAATGAAATGATAATATGCAATAATAATAAAAGAACAAAATATTAGGAAATAGCTGTTTTTCCTATCGCTAACATGTTGAAAAGCCGATCATGGAGGATATATTATTTACAGACGCTCCAGTCATGACGAACCAGAGGGAGTAAAGCACGTGAGTATTTTAATTTGTATTGCTAGGTGTCTAACGGGACCAGGTGGTCTCATATACTTGGAATATATTTTGTCAGTCACTGTATAAGAGTGACTTTCTTTTGGAAATAAAATCTTTTTAGAAACGTTCAGTAAGCTACAAACTATATTCCATTTTCAAATACAAATGCTGCAACCTGATGTATTGGTAGCCGTACGTACGATTTCATTTAATCTTTGAAAGACAGAATCACGAGGAACAAAAGGTTTTTAATTATTATGTATTACCTCTACATAACACATGGGATGGTACATTCCAGTTTGGTACTTTATATCATGTATTACCTCTAAATAAGACATAGACGCGTTACATTCCAGTTTGGTACTTTATATCATGTATTACCTCTAAATAAGACATAGACGCGTTACATTCCAGTTTGGTACTTTATATCATGTATTACCTCTAAATAAGACATAGTGACGTCATACGTCGTGGTGTCGCTCTTGTTTTTCACTACTTGAAACAAGTCACGCAGAGCACGAACCATAACTCCGGGATCTCTGTCTGTCCCTACCATGGTGTAAGTCTTCCCAGCTCCTACATAGCAACAGAACATTTGTTTCATGTTACCTAGCGACCTTTGTAGTGTTATACGATCTTCACAGGTTACTTTATTTGAGAACCTATAAACTTATCTTATGATCTTATATTGTAAAATTATCTTATTCATTTTGTTATGATCTTTAAATATAACCCATTTTTCATAATGTTGTATCCCCTACTTTGACTCATGACTAACACCATGAAACACTATCGCACATTTCGACCAGCAATATCCATACGTACCATATAGGTACTTAAGAATTATGAATACGTGTTTTTTTTTCCTATCCGTCTTATATATTACTTTAAAAGCACATATGAATTAATGGTCTTAACACCTGTCTCTTGTCGACTAGTATTTTATTGGTTTCTAAACAAGCTTTCAATAGCTTCTGAACATTAGGACTAAGTTTATATATTCTATTTAATGTTTATAAAAAATATTGGTTACCTGTTGCTCCGTACGCAAACACTGTACCGTTATAACCTTCCATGACATTTTCCACGAGCTTTTTTCGCTGTGCATTTATAGACTTCTTCCTGTAACATGGACACATTACACTACGTAAATCTTTTCAAGAAGACTACGGTTGAAAATGTGTAGCGAAAAAGTACTAGGGTTCGGCGTATCAAAAATACGTGTAACAAAGGTAAATTAAAGTTTAAGATGTAACAATAAGATACACGTAACAAAGTTAGTAGGTTTAAGTGTAACAATAAAACATGCGTAACGAAGGTAAATTAGGAAAATATATATGTAAAAACGGCTCGTTTGGGTTGAGAAAATTTTTTCGCTCCTCTACTTAAAAAATTTCTCAACCCAAACGAGCCGTTTTTACATATATATTTTTCTCTACAAGTGGGTTTTCTCGATATCACTGAAGGTAAATTAGTTAAGTGCCACATACAATAAAATGTATGTAACGAAGGTAGACTAGGGTTAAATGTAACAATAAAATGTATGTAACGAAGGTAGGCTAGGGTTAAATGTAACAATAAAATGTATGTAATGAAGATAGGTTAGGGTTAAATGTAACAATAAAGAGGGTGTAATGAAGGTAGACTAAAGTTAAGTGTGTGTAACGAAGGTAGGTTAGGGTTAAGTGCAACTGTGTTGTATTGTGTTTTTCTTATCGTAAAACCACATCGGGCTATCTGCTGAGTCTACCGAGGGGAATCGACTTCCTGAGTTTAGCGTTGTAAATCCGTTAGACTTTCTGCTGTATCAGCGGGAACGTTAAGTGTAACAATTAAGTGTGTGTACGGAAGGTAGAGTATATTTGAAAGTATAAAAGTGAAATGTAACAAATATAGACTAGGGTGTAACACCCGCGCTCGCTATTCGAGCCATTCCACCATAATTTAATATTGAGCCTAGGATGACCAACAGAGGAGTTATTCCTGAAACTAGTGATTTAGGGTTATTCGACAGGATTCAATTAAAGAAGCATAGCACAGCTTCTACAGCATCAACAAAAATAAGTCTTAATGACATTATGAAGTCCATATGGACTGTATTGGATAACGCCCCCACGGCTTAAAGGGCGAGCATATTTGGTGTGACGGGGATTCGAACCCGCGACCCTCGGATTACAAGTCGAGTGCCTTAACCACGTGGCCATGCTGCGCCTAGTTTCTAGATCTAAGTCATTCGATCTAACGCGAGACCATGAGATTCAACATGGGGTTAACTTGTAAATGTAGAGTAAAACGATGTAGCAATAAAACTTGTTTGAAATGTTCTAGATGTGACTGGAAATGTGATGCTTTTAAAAGTAACGATTAACCACATAAACTGTGGGAGCAGGTTTGATGTGGAAATAACTTATTCATAGATATCCCAATCTATTTGACATAACAGCTTAATCTCAGATTCGTCAATTGAATACTGCATTGAGAGCGAAACATAAAATAACAGGAACAATAGTGTCGTTGTCTTTTAAAAGGGCGGGATTAAAATTATATTTAAGAAATCATTAGTTTTGTGAAACTAAGAATACAATAAGGCCCACAAATGCAGTTGAAGTAGATGCACGATACATTTACATTATAATATGATTTCTCTAACGATTCTCAAATTATAAATGTAATTTCTGCAATGATAATATAATACCAATACAGTCCATATGGACTTCATCATGTTATAATGTCATTAAGACTTATTTTTGTTGATGCTGTAGAAGTTGTGCTATGCTTCTTTAATTGAATCCTGTCGAATAACCCTAAATCACTAGTTTCAGGAATAACTCCTCTGTTGGTCATCCTAGGCGCAATATTAAATTATGGTGGAATGGCTCGAATAGCGAGCGCGGGTGTTACACCCTAGTCTACATTTGTTACATTTCACTTTTATACTTTCAAATATACTCTACCTTCCGTACATACACTTAATTTGGTGTGACGGGAATTCGAACCCGCGATACTCAGATTACGAGTCGAACACCTTAACCCACTTGGCTATGCCGAGCCCACGTGGATTAGATTAAGTAGGTATATTATGTACATGGAATAGATTAAGCAGTCATAACATGTAAGTGGAGTAGATTATGTGGGTAAGTCATGTATACGAAGTATATAAAGTTAGTGGATCTCCGCAAGTTCCTTGGTAGTAAAGGCCTAGTAATAATTTGCTCGGAGAGCCCATGGCCCAGGCCTTAATAACGCTGTTGATGCGTTGTAACAGTGACAGTCACTGGAATTACAATGTTCATTGAGACGACAAAGCACTTGTGGCGGGTACTGTAGACTAGCTGTCTTCCCTTTTGTCACGAGGTAAATATTAGGGACAACTTCACTTGAACCTTAGGGGATGTCAGCTGGTCATTTAATTCAAATTCCACAGAATATTAAAGAAAAACCATAGCAACACAAGTAACCGTAGTAACTCGAAAACCAATGAACAGAGAGAGAAAATATTTGTTACAACTGTGTAAAACAGATATTACTGAATAATATATATAAATTAGAAACATTATCGTGACAGACACATAAAGAAACAATGAAAAATATAAACAAATAACAAAATCCATGCCAAGTATGTAACAACATAATACCGTAGTAATAAATATAAAAAACATTAACAACTGTTTTCACGATGTAAAATCACAGCAAGATATAAATAAGTAAATACGGAAACCATAGCAACTGAGAAACAAACAAAAGAAACACTAGTGCTGAGAATAACTTTAAATTTTACGCCACTTAACAGTTTTTCTAAAGATAAACTATCTTGACATATTTAAGTAATTGTTAATTTTTACTTGCGTATGCAGCTTGAAGAATCTAAAAAGACGTGTACATATTTATTAATACTACTAATGCCTTTCGTTCAAATCACGAATCACGATAGTGGTTCATAACAAGGATCGCCTAATTGTTCTCATATGGATCGTCCATTTGTTTTTGCTCTTTATTAGCACTAATTTTTGTTGTCCCGTCAGCCTGTAGTAAAAACGAAAGAGAGTATTAAAATCAAACCTAGGTAATGTTACTAAAGGGATAATTGTGCATTGTGTATGGTGTTTTTCAAGGTATTTTTATATTTTCATAAGTTAAAAAATAATTCTACTGTAAGCGATATTATCATTACCACTTGAAGTTAGTTGTTTTACACGTCGTTTCTTCAAGAAGCTTACGTACACAGTGAAACAGAAATTACCACCCAGTAATAGCTTAGCAATGAATGATAGTAACATGTAGATAGTGAATGTTTTGTATAGTATCCAGTCAGTATCTTCATAGAGTCAACCCCTATATTATATATGAAGTGAAGAAGTTAAACAAACAATATACGTAATATTAAAATTTATTACAAACATTCGTAGAATGATTATTTTAAAAGGACACAAGAGTTTATTTAAAACGATGTTTTAGATGTATATGTTCTATTCGAAGCGGTTGAATTTTCTACTGGTAAAATTTCATATGTGGTTAGTTTAAGCGCATTTGCCCATTTCTATGCATTATATACAAATAATATGGTCGCATAGAAGCTATAAATGCTCTATATTCTCAAATAACTATCTCTGACAATCTCTAGTTACAGGTAAATTTTTTACATCTGGAACTGATGCAATCAAACAGTCAGCAGATATAGTAAATCATCATGAACCGTATCAGCTAGTCTTCCACAACAGATATCTTTAAGCCGAAGTTTAAAACAATAGCAACAGATTAGTTTGAAATATCGGATCCCAATGCGATTATGAGTGTTGAAATACAGCCCACATTACCTGATTGCGAATTTTATAGATACTGCGCATAGAGTAGCCATCATTGAAGCTGACTATTAAAAAGTGGTAAGAATCGTGCAAGTGGCATATGACGAAAATGATAATATATAATTATTCTAGCAAACGAGAAGCATAAATATTATATTGTAGTTATATATTTTCTTTGGAAAATATTTAGTTTCAGATAAAGAGTTTAGGGTCATTACAATGGTCATCAAACTCCATCAAAAATGGAGGGGTGAGGTAAACTAATATAATCAGTTTATGGTTGTAAGTTAACAAGGATGTTTTGCATTGTAGCGTGTGCACGACAGTGCTGTGAAAGGAGAACTGGCTAGCTATAACTAATGTGTAACCGGCCTTACTATGACCAGTGAAGGAGAAGAGAAAAAAAGAGAAATATAATTATTATAAGTAATACTAAAAATGATTATTTGGATAATGATACACGATGTTATTTTTGTTTTTGCAATTAATAAACATGAATTCGTCCATACAAGTTATAAAATACATATAGCTATCTATATATGCAGCATTACAACTTAAAATAACTATAAAGTCTGAGTGTACACACACACACACACACACAGACTAAAATACATCCATTGCATGCTCGTGTGTGTATAAACCTCATGCAGTCATAAATCTCGTCCATAAACCATCAGAGTATAGTTCAGTAGTGCGTCCAGGCCAGCGTTTACAGACTCCTCATGTAGTTACAGGGCATGAATTTAGTAGCTTTATTGTTCATCATACATTCAACGATACCAGAGACAACAACCATTCACTCAACATGAAGTCAACTCAAACGTAACTGTTTCCCAGAACAGCATCATACACCAACTATGTTGTTTTATTAAATTAAACTTTTCATATAAGACAGTATTCTTATTGGACGGATTTACGTCCATCACGGACATAAAAATAAAGAAACATGATTATTAAAAAATGTTTATTTAGAAACGAAGAATAGGGATCGTAAAAAACATACAGAAATAAATGGGTACCTTAATGTGAATATATAGAAACAAGATAGGTACCATTATGTGAATATATAGAAACAAGATAGGTACCATTATGTGAATATATAGAAACAAAATAGGTAGCTTAATGTGAATATATAGAAACAAGACAGGTAGCTTAATGTTAATATATAGAAACAAAATAGGTAACTTAATGTGAATATATAGAAACAAAATAGGTAGCTTAATGTGAATATATAGAAACAAGACAGGTAGATTAATGTGAATATATAGAAACAAGACAGGTAGCTTAATGTGAATATATAGAAACAAGATAGGAAACTTAATGTGAATATATAGAAACAAGATAGGTACTATAATGTGAATATATAGAAACAAAATAGGTAGCTTAATGTGAATATATAGAAAAAAGATAGGTAGCTTAATGTGAATATATAGAAACAAGATAGGTCCCTTAATGTGAAGATATAAAAACAAGATAGGTACCTTAATTTGAATATATAGATACAAGTTAGGTAGCGTAATGTGAATATATAGAAACAAGATAAGTACCTTAATGTGAATATACAGAAACAAGATAAGTACCTTAATGTGAATATATAGAAACAAGATAAGTACCTTAATGTGAATATATAGAAACAAGATAGGTAGCTTAATGTTAATGGCCCAAGAGTTGGCGGTGGGTGGTGATGACTAGCTACCTTCCCTCTAGTCTTACACTGCAAAATTAGGGACGGCTAGCGCAGATAGCCCACGAGTAGCTTTGGGTGAAATTCAAACAAATCAAACTGTAGTTTTAGAATGGATGGAAAGTTTAGTTTGGAATAGCGAACTGTAATACTGGAAATAGTGGAGAGTGACAAATACGATTAATTTAGTGAAAGAGAATAAGTTATTTTTTGTGTAACCTTGTTCTTTATATAATACCTATATAAGTTCGTAGCTTATTGACCTGTTTTGTTGTGTTTATTTACATGTGATGTTCCTTGTAAGTGCTTATATAATCTTGTCTTACAAATGTTTGTAGTTTCAGGATTTAAAGTTAATTTTCTTACTCGCCTGGTTAATGTTACTAAGTTAATCTCACTTTACACCCCTATACTACTAAACTACCCTTGTTTCGCACTTTTAAGCCATTTTCAGTTCAACAGTTCGATGTCCTTAAAACTCCTGTATCTTCATGTAGTGACTATAATTTTGTCTGTCTTACTTGTAGACGGGACTAATGGCACCTTTACGTATATAATAGTGTATAATAAATGTCTGAATCTCAGAATGGTAAAGCGAAGCATTTGAAGGAGTAAAATGGTGAATCAACGTTTCCAGACAAAATCTAACGGGAGGATCTAGGTGTTCTGACAAAGACTGGAATGGTGTACCCATGGGTTCTGAAGAGGAACACGGGTTCCCCCCACACACACATATGAGGAAAAGGTGGACAAAAACACTGGGTTCAAGTTTCGTTCTTTTCCACACGAGTTTTCTAAATTCAGAATCTAGAATTGGATCTGCTACTTCAAGACAACTTAAAACAAAGCAGTATTAATTATATTATAAGAATTCCTTTATTTTTCTCCTGGTTTGTTTGTTTGTTTGTTTGTTTTTGAATTTCGCGCAAAGCTACACGAGGGCTATCCGCGCTAGCCGTCCCTAATTTAGCAGTGTAATACTAGAGGGAAGGCAATTAGTCATCACCACCCACCGCCACCTCTTTGGCTAGTCTTTTACCAATGAGTACTGGGATTGACTGTCACATTATAACGCCCCCACAGCTGAAAGGGCGAACATATTTGGTGCGACAGGGATTCAAACCCGCGACGCTCAGATTACGAGTCGAACTCCTTAACCCACCTGGCCATGCCGAGTCCTTTTCCCCTGGACTTCACAGTTTAAAGTTTCAAATAATCGTCATGACACACGTGACTCGATGGTTTCATACTGCATTAACAAAGTACTTCTTTGAAGAATGTTTTAAGTAAGAGCGTACGTCGTGTGATAACATACCTGTGTTGAACTCGCATCAAAAGCATAATCAAATACGTAACGTTTTTCTTGGGCTCTTTTCGCTCGCAATACATCAGTGGTGTTCCCTGCATGTGGATCTAGAAGTACGACCATCTGCAAAAAATAGTAAACAAAAGACAACTTTCCATTAGAAACGTAGCTTAGTTAGCCTTAATGGGCTTGCTAAGAATAACAGTGAAAGTACTGGAATTGAGCAAGGAAATAATTTGGAGTTTTGTGATTGAAAAGACCAAAGGTTGAAGAAATTCTTCACAGTGAACTGTGTATGATATACCTTGGAGGTCATGGTTATGGTTACCTTAAAGGCAAGTACCGAGGGGTAAGTTTGTATCTACGCCGTATATCCAGGAGGGTAATACAAACAGTTATGATTATATCGGTATGACGTCATGTAGGATAAAACTGATAAGTGTATTAGAAAATGATAACTTCTGTTATATATGTAGAGTAGATACCTGGTAATGACCTAAGAAAGTCGAAACGTTGTTACTTGTTTTGTGCTTTAAAAACGTTTTTTATACCAATAAAAACCGTTTCTACTACATACACATTTACTTCAAGTGGGTTCCTTGTCATTGAAAATACTAGTTTTTACAATGCTAATCTTTCCTCCTTCACAATGACAAATCCTAGCACATATAATGTCTACGCCATTACAACGTAACAAATTCTACTAGACATAAAGCACTCCTTCGTCACGACATGACGAATCCTTGTAGATATAATGTGATCCTCTATCACGATATGACAAATCCTAGTAGATATAATGTGATTCTCTATCACGATAATGACAAATCCTGGTGGATATAATGTGATCCTCTATCACGATAATGACAAATCCTAGTGGATGTAATGTGATCCTCTATCACGATAATGACAAATGTGATCCTCTATGATATGATATAAATGTGATCCTCTGTCACGATATGACAAATCCTAGTGGATATAAAATTGCTTCTCGGATACGATATGATGTGTTATAATTGATAATTCTAAAAGTGTTTGTTTCATAGGTGATAAACTGTAGAGTACGTCTTGAATAAGTAACAGAATGTCAGCTTAATTCAACCCATTCAAAGACCAGTTTTCACTAATGAATGGTACAATTCAAAATTTTTACCATTAATGATATACAGTACTGTGCAAAACAAAAGTGTTAAGACTAAATCAAAGATTAGATATCAGGTTACTTTTAAAAATAATGGAAGGTAAATCATAGATGAAACATAAAATTGTGTTAATCTTCATATATAGTACAACAGAGACTCAGTGGAAATGCTTGAGTTCAACAAACAGTTCATACTTTGTATCCCCACCTTTTCCTTTAATAACTGAAGACAGTTTCACTGGCACTGTTTAACATATTTAAAGTGGGATTTTAGTCCAAGTGTCTGTAACACATTTCCATAAATTTTCTTTGGAAGTAACTTTCGATATGTCAAGTTTTTGATCTATCAAATCCCAGATCTGCTCAGTTGAGTTTAAATCAGGACTCTGTGGGGGACCATTACATCGTTTGAATGACTCCAGCAGCTCCTTTCTTGGCTACGTAATTTATTCATAGGTTGGGCTAGTGTTTGGGTGATTATCTTCTTGGTAGTAGAATCCTTTTCCTATAATAAACAAACCACTGAGTATACCATGAGAGATCAGTATCTGATGGTACTTGTGTTGGTCAATTATTTCATCTATTTTGTAAACATCTCCTGCCACCTCAGCATAAAACACCTCCAAACCATCACACTGCCTCATGGTAAGTGCTATGCATTGAGATAAGTATATTCTATCTTTCTTTCGTTCGATGTACAAACTACGCTTTGAATCAAATTTTTCAAACTTCCACTCACCCATTCTTAACACCCTTTTCCAATCATCAGTAGTTTAGTTTTTGTACATTTTAGCCAGTTTCGGTCTATTGACAATATTTGAGATCTAAGTAATTGTTTTAAAATTGTTACATGACCAAATGTTCAGTTGTCGTTGAGTGTTCTAGATACTGTAGATCTGGACACTTTTCTGTCATTTGATACATGGTTGTTTATCTCATGCTTGAGATCAGTGTCAATTTTCTTTCTGTCCTAAAAGCTACATAAACAAAGATATATAATATCACTATCGCTGAGTATTGGTGTTCTGCCTCTTCCTTTCCTATTTTTAAATTTACCTGTCTTGGTCTCACTATCTAGAGTGTACTTGCAGTGTTTCTCAAGTCTGCTCCAATTTGTCCAACCAGCATCACGTGAAGCTTTTGTACAAACTCTCTGCTCTACTGACAATTCTCTACGTTTTTTAGACTGTGGCATAACAACAAAACTTAATATATAGTGTTAAACACTGCTTTTACCAAGGTTTATTTGTGGAGGGCCACTAAAATAATTTCTTCTAGCATATACCAGTACCATAAGCAAGCTTCTTTCTATACAGTTAGGACCCGAAGTTGGATCAGTATGTTCATTCGATCAGAACCCTTATACTATGCCCTTCGTCCAAATATATGGGAATTGTAAAGAATGATAACTATTCTCATCCTGGCTTATTCAGTTTTCAACAGGGGTCAGTGAAGTATTACCATAGTGTTGAAATATAAATTCTACGACGACATGGAAGAATTAGCCACAGAAAATGGAAAGTAAGAGAATATTTTATCGTGTTCTAACACAGTAATGTATAAATCTAGAAATAAACTGAAGTTTAGGCATTTAGTGAAAATAAATAATATTTCAGTGTGGAAAATAGCTTCAGTTCAATGCGTTAAAACGTTTCTGTATAGGCGTTTCGGTTGTGTACTCATGTTACCAACCTTATTAATATTTAATAAATTATGTCTACAATTATTACCACACAAAGAATAATTTTCACCACTTGAGTCCGAAAGACAGATATGTAATACAAACAGAACTATCCATGAATTTCTTGATGGGAAAATCGATGTTACCATGGCAATGAGTAAATAAACTTACAACAGACATTAAAGTAAGTAGATCAGTTTGTTAGAAAAGAAAACACGATTAAAACTTGAAGTTGTCTACTCGTATAGTGAATATTAAGAAACTGTCTCTAACACGGTACTTGTTCGTTGTCTTGTTATCACACTCACAAATGAATGGTTGCTCTACACATTGATAACTCCAAACAGAGGTCCAGAGCCATTACCGATATTTATTTCTCAGTTGTTACCTTTAAGGAAGTCTGGTTACGTGTAACCACAACTGCTGTCCAACGTTCGACTAGAAAATAATCTGATGAGGTTAATTAAACTCCTAAATCTTTGGATATCGACTTAACAGAAACCAGGAGACGTTAGCTATACAGAAGTCTGATAAAGTTAGCTACACAGAAGTCTGATAAAGTTAGCTATAACGTCTGTTCAGTTACAGACTACAAGAAGTCTGGTAAAGTTAGTTATAACGTCTGTTCAGTTACAGACTACAAGAACAATGGTGAAGTTAGCTATAACGTCTGTTCAGTTACAGACAATAAGAAGTCTGGTAAAGTTAGCTATAACGTCTGTTCAGTTACAGACTACAAGAAGTCTGGTAAAGTTAGCTATAACGTCTCTTCAGTTACAGACTACAAGAAGTCTGGTGAAGTTAGCTATAACGTCTGTTTAGTTACAGACTACAAGAAGTCTGGTAAAGTTAGCTATAACGTCTGTTTAGTTACAGACTACAAGAAGTCTGGTAAAATTAGCTATACCCATTGTTTAGTTAGTGATTACACAGAAGTCTGATAAAGTTAGCTATACCCATTGTTTGGTTAGTGATTACACAGAAGTCTGATAAAGTTAGCTATATCCATTGTTTGGTTAGTGACTACACATAAGTCTGATAAAGTCAGCTATATCCATTGTTTGGTTAGTGACTACACATAAGTCTGATAAAGTTAGCTATATCCATTGTTTGGTTAGTGATTACACAGAAGTCTGATAAAGTTAACTATACCCATTGTTTAGTTAGTGATTACACATAGGTCTGATAAAGTTAGCTATATCCATTGTTTGGTTAGTGATTACACAGAAGTCTGATAAAGTTAGCTATATCCATTGTTTGGTTAGTGATTAGACAGAAGTCTGATAAAGTTAGATATACCCATTGTTTACTTTGTGACTACACATAAGTCTGATAAAGTTAGCTATATCCATTGTTTGGTTAGTGATTACACAGAAGTCTGATAAAGTTAACTATACCCATTGTTTAGTTAGTGATTACACAGAAGTCTGAAAAAGTTAGCTATACCCATTGTTTAGTTAGTGATTACACAGAAGTCTGAAAAAGTTAGCTATACCCATTGTTTGGTTAGTGATCACATAGGAGTCTGATAAAGTTAGCTATATCCATTGTTTGGTTAGTGATTACACAGAAGTCTGATAAAGTTAGCTATACCCATTGTTTAGTTAGTGATTACACAGAAGTCTGATAAAGTTAGCTATACCCATTGTTTAGTTAGTGACTACACAGATGTTTGGTAAAGTTAGCTATAACGTCTGTTCAGTTACAGACTACAAGAAGTCTGGTAAAGTTAGCTATAACGTCTGTTCAGTTACAGACTACAAGAAGTCTGGTAAAGTTAGCTACATCCTTTGTTCAGTTCGTGATTATACAGAAGTCTGGTAAAGTTAGCTGTATCCTTTGTTCAGTTAGTGACTACACAGAAGTCTGGTAAAGTTAGCTGTATCCTTTGTTCAGCTAGCGACTACACAGAAGTCTGGTGAAGTTAGCTGTATTTTTTGTTTAGCTAGTGACTATACAGAAGTCTGGTAAAGTTAGCTGTATCCTTTGTTCAGCTAGCGACTACACAAAAGTCTGGTAAAGTTAGCTATACCCATTGTTTGGTTAGTGATTACACAGAAGTCTGATAAAGTTTGCTATTCCCATTGTTTGGTTAGTGATTACACAGAAGTCTGATAAAGTTAGCTATACCCATTGTTTGGTTAGTGATTACACAGAAGTCTGATAAAGTTAGCTATACTCATTGTTTGGTTAGTGATTACACAGAAGTCTGATAAAATTAGCTATACCCATTGTTTGGTTAGTGATTACACAGAAGTCTGATAAAGTTAGCTATATCCATTGTTTGGTTAGTGATTACACAGAAGTCTGATAAAGTTAGCTATACCCATTGTTTTGTTAGTGATTACACAGAAGTCTGATAAAGTTAGTTATACCCATTGTTTAGTTAGTGATTACCCAGTAGTCTGATAAAGCTAGCTATACCCATTGTTTGGTTAGTGATTACACAGAAGTCTGTTAAAGTTAGCTATACCCATTGTTTGGTTAGTGATTACACAGAAGTCTGATAAAGTTTGCTATTCCCATTGTTTGGTTAGTGATTACACAGAAGTCTGATAAAGTTAGCTATACCCATTGTTTGGTTAGTGATTACACAGAAGTCTGATAAAGTTTGCTATTCCCATTGTTTGGTTAGTGATTACACAGAAGTCTGATAAAGTTAGCTATACCCATTGTTTGGTTAGTGATTACACAGAAGTCTGATAAAGTTAGCTATACTCATTGTTTGGTTAGTGATTACACAGAAGTCTGATAAAATTAGCTATACCCATTGTTTGGTTAGTGATTACACAGAAGTCTGATAAAGTTAGCTATATCCATTGTTTGGTTAGTGATTACACAGAAGTCTGATAAAGTTAGTTATACCCATTGTTTAGTTAGTGATTACCCAGTAGTCTGATAAAGTTAGCTATACCCATTGTTTGGTTAGTGATTACACAGAAGTCTGTTAAAGTTAGCTACATTTTTTGTCAGTTAGTGTTTACACAGAAGTCTGGTAAAGTTAAGTATATCCATTGTTTAGTTAGTGACTATACAGAAGTTTGGTAGAATTAGCTGTATCGTTTGTTCAGTTAGTGACGACACAGGAGTCTGGTACAGTTAACTAGATCCATTGCTTAGTTAGTGACTACACAGAAGTCTGATAAAGTTAACTATATCCATTGTTTAGTTATTGATTACACAGAGGTTTGGTAAAGTTAGCTATATCCATTGTTTACTTAGTGACTACACAGAAGTCTCCTAAAGTTAGCTATAACGTCTGTTCAGTTACCGACTACAAGAAGTCTGGTAAAGTTAGCTGTATCCTTTGTTCAGTTAGTGACTACACAGAATTCTGGTAAAGTTAGCTGTATCCTTTGTTCAGCTAGTGACTACACAGAAGTCTGGTGAAGTTAGCTGTATCCTTTGTTTAGTTAGTGACTATACAGAAGTCTGGTAAAGTTAGCTGTATCCTTTGTTCAGTTAGTGACTACACAGAAGTCTGGTAAAGTTAGCTGTATCCTTTGTTTAGTTAGTGCTTACATATAAAACTATGGTAGGTGATATGACAGTAACAAAAATTGTCGTCTGCTACTTCTGTACACGTGATATGATAGTTATATAAATGTGTAGAATTATTTCAATTACTTGTACTCATGGGTCAGACCCTTAAGTATATACATTTGTTAGAACTCTAAGCAACGTTCATAGTTTTATTTCTTTCTAGAAATCTGTGGGCTTAATGAGACAATAAGTATTTTACCCATAAACAGTTGTTATTACGCCTCAGGAGTTACCGAATTTAAGCAGTTTAACTATTTTCGCAGTAACAGCTGTACAATGAAGTTACTATCAGGTCAGAACAGAAACCTGTAGGTAACCAGATACGATCGAATATAATTGAATGATATATAAATATAAATACAAAAGACAAAATATGTTAGTTTTAAAATGCAGTTATCAAATACTAATGCCTGAAAAGTACTGACAATTTTATCCAATCTGGCTCTCAATCTAACATTGAAACGAATTATTTTAACGTGAAAATCATTCTAGAAGGTTCCAATTTATTCATAAAATGGAAAATTTTGTATAAGGGTTATGTAAGCATTACTGAAAGTAAAGGTTACTAACTTTTTTATCCACTTTGTGGGCCAAATGACCCGCTCCTTTGTACAATTCGTCCGGAAAAATTGGCCTTATTCGGAGCGCTACCTACGAGGAAATTAATGAAGTGACGAGAAATTATGAAATATATATATATTTTAGAGCAAAACATAAGGTGAATAGTATCGGATATATATTTCTTATTTGAATAATTTTAAATATTGTTATTACAATATAATACAATTCAATGAAAATTATATTATAAATACAATGCATTAAAATGTTAATTTATCTAAGACATTTTAGCCCACATTTAACAAAAAAAATCATTTATTAATTTAAAAATATTCTAAAGAAAAATTTCTTACCTTAAATTTACTTGCAATGTTTTCAATTTTACCGTTAAAGGTAAATTATTAGATATTTTTGGTATAACAAAATTGTTTATGTATAATATCCATGTATGTATTAAAATACTATGCATTCTAACAGAACAGGTAAATCTGCCATAGAATCATCCATTACGCACCTAAGTTGCCACAACGGCCGTAAGTGGTCTCGTTAATCAAAATAAACTATATTAGGATATAAGCATATATTTATTTCTTCCCTCCCCCACTGGCGCAGCATTAAGTCTTCGTACTTACAGCTACAAACCGGGTTTCGATGACTGTGAAGGACAGAGAACATAGGTAGCTCAATGTGTAGTTTTGTGCTTGACTATAAACATACTTTTCATATTTGTAAATAATAAGTTTTATTCTTTATTAATAACAACAATCAATATATCAGTAACTACCTTATAGATAACATATTTAGTAAAGTGTATCA
This sequence comes from Tachypleus tridentatus, assembly GCF_004210375.1. Lineage (NCBI taxonomy): Eukaryota > Metazoa > Arthropoda > Merostomata > Xiphosura > Limulidae > Tachypleus > Tachypleus tridentatus. The sequence continues at coordinate 67,853,179 of NC_134837.1, read as the reverse complement.
TTTATAAATTGTTTTGTTTTTAAAATTATATATTATATTTGTATAATATTATTACATAATGAAACAATTAATCTTAATGTAGTCGGATCATATCAAATATTATACCGAATTACTAAAAGTATCAATGAGAAATGAAGAATTCTTAACGACTGGGAGTTTACAAGTTAAAAAGTATTTATTAATAGATTTAAAGTTTTAGTTTTGTCAAATTCTTAATATATTGTTTTAAACTAAAAGTCTTCATCAATTTTTATGCCTAAATATTTAATAACATAAATTTTCGAATTTCCGAAATTTTCAATTATTAATATTATTTATACAACCATTACTATGAATGTATAACTTGAAATCAATCTCATTTAAAATAGTTTTATGTTTTAATCCAAAAACAAGTATTTTGTTTTATTATTATTATTAAGATTAATGCTCCATCATTAGCAAACATAGTAATTTTACGACTTAAACTTAAACCATGTAAATCATTTACGTTTATTATTTAAAACTGGATTCACGTACAAAATCATGTTGGACACCCTATTCAAATATGTTCGAATCACCAGAGGTATATTTTTTTATTTTTGCAACTACTAATTTAGTAGTGTAAGACTAGAGGAAAGGCAGCTAGTCATCACCACTCACCGCCAACGAATAGTAGGATTGATCGTCACATTATAACGCCCCCACGGCGAGCACCTTTGGTGCGACAGGGATGCGAACCCGCGACCCTCACATTACGAGTTAAAATGCCAGGCCATTTTAACACATTCTAATGCAATGAAACGCATTTTAAAATTGAATGAAACAGATTTTCAATATTAAAAAAATTTTTTTTTGTTTATGAAATACTGATAACAGTGGAAAAGGCATATAACTCGCATCATCAAGCCAAGGCACTCGACACGTAATCTAAGAATCATGTGTTCGAATCCCACCAAAGATGCTCGCCATTTCAGTCGAGGGGATATTATAATGTGCGGTCAATCCAAATATCCGTTGGTAAAAGAGTAACCCAAGAGTTGGCGGTGTATGGTGACGACTAGGTACCTTCCACCTAGTTTTACACTGCTAAATTAGGAACGTCTAACGCAGATAGGCCTTGTGTAGCTTTACGTGAAATTCAAAACAATCTATACATGTATATTATTTTGTGGTTTTCAATCAATATTTACTTTTAATGTTAGAGTATAGTTATATGCTAGAGGTGTTCTTAAAATTGCTATATATAACTTTTTCTTTTACTAGTCTTCAAAATAAATAACTTATATATGGAATTGATCGGTGTACTTGTCTAGTTGCTTCATTTCTACGTTACCAACAATTTACATTTTATTATCTCTTATTTTAATATCTAGCCCATTTAAGAACTCACGAACTGAAAAGTTCCATGATTTATGAATAGCTAGCTATTACAAATATATTGCTTTCTTCCAGATATATACTCAAAATTTCTGTGATGATTTCACTAGTTTCAATTTATTTGTCCTAATGCATACTATAATGTTGCCAGAACTATTATACTTTCTTCACTGATAAAACTGGCCTGGCATGGCCGAGCGCGAAAAGGCATGCGCTCGGAATCTGAGGGTCGCGGGTTCGCATCCGAGTCGCGCTAAACATGCTCGCCCTCCCAGCCGTGGGGGCGTTATAATGTGACGGTCAATCCCACTTTTCGTTGGTAAAAGAGTAGCCCAAGAGTTGGCGGTGGGTGGTGATGACTAGCTGCCTTCCCTCTTGTCTTACACTACTAAATTAGGGACGGCTAGCACAGATAGCCCTCGAGTAGCTTTGTGCGAATTTCAAAACAAACAAACACTGATAAAACTATCAATATCCACTTAATTAATGCCAATTAATTTTTTAACATTTCTCTATACTTTAGGCCCCCCAGTGGCACAGTGGTATGTCTGCGGACTTACACGCTAAAAACCGGGTTTCGATACCCGTGGTGGGCAGAGCACAGATAACCTATTGGATAGCTTTGTGCTTAATTCAAAAACAAACAAACCATACTTCAGCCAGAATCAATACATTTATTTTATTATTAACCCAATCTGCTCAAATTTATCCTTAATACGTCTTATAGCTGTGTGTAATAATTTTATTTATTTGTAGAACAAGTAAAAACTATATTATATATATGTTTTTTAGCAAATTGAAGTTTTTTTCTCTGTGTCACAAGTACATTCAACTTTGTTTTCCACTTCATTCTCTTACTTCATTTAAGTTATCTTCATTGGTTATTGGTTCTATTTTTCTTTCTTATGAATATTTTGCTCATGTTTAGAATATGGATCATTTTAAATATTTTTTCTCTTGATAACTGATTTTATGTGGATGTTCAATATTTACTCAAGTCAATATTATTTTCTGTAAATTTTGAATCTCTGTGATTAATTCTTTTATTATAAATTACATTTTTATTTGCTATCAGCCAGTTAATGTTTACTACTTCGAATTTAAATTTTGCCATTAGAGGTTTTGATATGTCTCTGTTAACAAATTACACTATTTTGTACAGTCTGTGTGTTGCACTAGTTATATTAACAGTGTTTTCACATTTTGATGCTTTATGTGAAAACTTTACTTCACCTGAAATATATATTTATATTTATAATGTACATATATTTCAACAAAACAACAAAAGGAACAGAAACAAACAAAATTTATCACACTGAACAGAAAGAGGATCACAAAAATTAAGTTTCTTACTAACATTAAACATGTTTCTGGTGACAAATATAAAACTACTGTCACAAAAGTGAAAAAATATAACGTTAAACAATTTGGTAAAAGTAACGATAACAAACTATTGCATGCCCAAGACACGTGATCTTGAATGCTTGTAAAATACACAGTAATTAAAGTCGAGAAAACCAAACTCTGATCGATAACACCTAAAAGTAAAATTTATTTTTAATTTTTAAAAGGTAATCGTGGTATTTTTGCCACGAAATGCTCGTAAGCTTTAACAGTATAAAATTTGACATTTGGAAACTTCAAGTTTTTGAACCTTGACATGTTACATGTACTGTTAAACTGAACCAACTCACCATGATATTTTGTAACCTACGCTGTATATTACATGTACTGTTAAACTGAACCAACTCACCATGATATTTTGTAACCTACGCTGTATATTACATGTACTGTTAAACTGAACCAACTCACCATGATGTTACTTGACATCTCACATCAAATTCGTTCAACATTTAAGAAACTAGGTATGTTTCAGTCAGTTGTAAATAATTTTAACACTAATATTTTAATGAAACATCTGGATCTCAACAACGAAAGATAAAGCTCAATTTACACCTGAATAGGGAATAGTCTTCTTTATATTCTAATTATAATTGTCAGCTGTTCACGGAAATTAACTTTACCTATTTCTAGTTCTGTAAGGCTGTTCAGATATTCATACCTAATGTTAAGTATTCTTAATTTTGATTGTTGTTATTAAACATTGTGCCAGGGATGTTCTCAAATTCCCTAATTTTCTAATTAGAGATTCGACTGAAGCACGTGGTACAGTTAGTGTAAATCTTAACTTTTCTAAGTTGAAGAAAGATGCCGGGCAAAACGTTACACAGTTTTACAAAAAACAGATTTTCTAGTCAACAGTGTAAAACAAAGACTTCAGTCGCCTAAGTTTACTGTTCTTTGCTGAGAGTTCGATGCGTAGCAAAATCTGTATGAGATTGAAATAAACGAATATACAGATACAGAACTGAGTTATCTCTATCACTGTGTGTTTCTTATGTCACATGATAATCTCATTAGTACACTTACGGAATACAGAATATCACAAGAATGTATATTAGTATAAGTCTGAGGAAATCTCCTGGGATACAGTCCCAGGGAGTGTTTAAATATACTTCTACACGAGAAGCCCCGGCATGGCCACGTGGTTAAGGCACTCGGGTCGAAATCCGAGGGTCGCGGGTTCGAATCCACGTCACACAAAACATGCTCGCCCTTTCAGCCGTGGGGGTGTTACAATATGACGATCAATCTCACTATTCGTTGACAAAAGAGTAGTCCAAGAGATGGCCGTAGGTGTTGATAACTAATTACCTTCCCTCTGGTCTTGTACTGCTAACTTAGGGACGGGTAGCTTTGCGCGAAATTCGAAACAAACTAAACAAACCAAATGTACACGAGAAATGTTACTAGGAAACACATCAATTTAAACATAACGAGTTTTTCAGCGGAAAATTACGTCGGAAGTTATAAAAATGCCAAAATGGCTAAACCTTGAAAGTGTATAACTATCACAAAAATGGGACACTGCCATTCAAAGCAGGTCACGAGCACGCTATACACATCAGACGTGCACTTCAATATATGTAGCTTTTGATGAATATTAAAGGGTAAAGAAATACCTGAGATATTTCATATACTACAACTGTAAGCCTAAATCAGAGCAGGAAATAAATTAATTATGCTATCGCACTAGTTTTCTTCCTATACCCGACAAATTTATTGAACTCTAGGCCTTTAATCTTAATAATGGTAAAATTACATTTTACTCACGCTAGTGCATTTATTGGTGGAATTACATTTTAATTAAATGAAAGCATTTGATCTTCAGTTGATATGTGTTCTGTATATATATAAATCATAGATTATTTTTGGTTGCTAATTGCATGTGTTAAATTGAATCACGTGACTATTTTTCTGGAAAGTGGAAGTTCAGTTTAAATAATATAGATATCAACTTAGGCCTTCTTTTCCAGAAAGTAAAATACAAATTTCATTTGTATTTAGAAACTTTATAACTGTAAAGTCTACGTCTCTTTCATTCCTTATGACACTAAAATGAATCAATATGTTATCATTCTAGAAACATATATACAACGATTCGTGTTTTATTGGCGGAGACATTTTCTCTACTGATTTGGCAAGTTTAGAAACTTCCATTGGCAAATGTTTAAAATGACAATTGGTTATAAAACAATAAAAATCTGTTATGACAGAGACGTAATCACCACCAAAAAAATTTCCAAGTGCAAAGATAAACGATGGTTATCTACACTGATTTAGCAGTGATAAGCTAAAGAGAAGACAGCTAGTCAAGAATTCTCACTGTTAATACCTGAGCCAATTTTTTTTCCAGCAAATAGTAGGATTTATCCTCACATTTAACACCTCCACAGCTAAAAGGGTGAGCATATTCAGTGATGAGAATTTGAACCCGCGACTCTCAGATTGCGAGTTTAAGACCGCAACCACCCGTTTATGCCAGGCTCAAACCAAGTGTTCAACAGATTATCCAAATCTGTGGCTAGCCTACTAACATTATTATAGCTTCTGACATATATTTTACCAATACCATTGTTACACGTTTCCAAACGTTCCTCCGTTTTAGGTAATTCACGAATACCTTATATTATATCTACAGGTTTATGGTGTTTGCTCACTGATCCGGCTAAAGATAACAGATGAATATTTAACAGCCACACAGATACCTCGAGGAACGTCTTGTAAAAATAACTTGATTATATATACAGAGTGTCCCAAAAACATGTGTCTTTTTTTTTATTGTTTAGCACACAGCTCCATAATGGGCTACCTGTGTATGCCTCAGACTTATGATTAAGATAATGGGACACTCTAAGTACTTATTAAACTTATTGTATAAAAATGTTTCGTTACATTAATTGTGATAAGTTAGTCAAGTGACAAGACGATTTTGTTAAAATGGAAGGATGCGTTAAGCTTAGTGTAAGCATTAAACACGTAATTAATGTACAGATAGCACACAAATACGAAACTCGTTTAAATGAGACTTCGCCACGTCATGAAACAATGAAAGCGCTGAAAGAGAGATCTGACGAAACCATTACCTTATTGATCAAGAAATATGGGTAATCCACGTACTGCTACCACTGAACAAATAATAACAAACTCTTGAACTGCTCTGGTTCAAAGTGTACAGAAAACCATAGAACTTTGAATCTGCTTCGGTTCAAAGTCTATAGAAGCCTAGAAATTATTGAAACTAATTTGGTTCAAGGTCTACAGAAGACAACTAGACGTCTGTTTACAGAGAATTTAAAGGAGTATCGGGAGTAATGGATACTTCTGCTTACAGATCTTTCGTAAGTCAGTATAAATGATGAAAGTGGACATTTTGAGAATATAAAGGTATAAGACAGTTGTTTACTAAGTATTTCTGGGACATTCTGTATACATCAATATTAAACATATATACAGTTTTCAATGTCAGTACATTCCATAGACAGTTATTTGCTTCTTCTCCAAAATTACCCTAAATTACAAACAAACATAGGATAAAACTTTACCCTACTCCGACCGACACAGTACTGTTTTGTGTATGTAGAGACACACACACATGCACGCCGAAACGGTTTTTTTTTTTTTTTTTTCACGATGTGCTCTTTAATGACTTTCGTAGTAGAGGAGAGGGCTACATTAATAGTTAATGAAATATCCCTAAACACCTGCCACCCTATTCGGATTTAAACATATGATTAGATAAACAGCTGGAACTATCCTAACCACATTATCTATTGAAACAACATTGACACTAACAACAGTAGCAGCAACGTTATTAACACGAAGTTTGTATCTTCGCTCAGCAGTAATCTTTCACACCAGTTAATAAGACGATCATTTCATATGATTGTCTTATCAATAGTTTAACGTGATATTTCCGCACGAGAACTCCACACCTTTATGATTTCATTTATACACTCAGGTTATGTGTGGATATCGGAACTCTAAAGAAAATCTTCTAGTCATTACACTTTGTGTTGTTCAACAATCGAAATTCGACACTGGACCACCTTCCTGTGCCGACCGCACGCAATCGAACCCAGAACTTTAGCGTTATAAGTCCGCTGACCCATACGATGGAGTGATTATGATATAAGATCAACAAATAGATGACGTTAATAACTTTTGTATCCTACATTTTGTGGTTCTATGATTGGTTTTAATCGATTTTTGTGGTTATTACAAAACTAACAGAACTTTTCTGCTGCGTTGTAGTAATCTGACACCGGTAAGTGTAAGTGGTAGCGATAGACGTTTTTATTAAAAGTGGTAAGTTATGTAACTTGTAAACTACAATAAAATCGCTTTCTGCTGGTACAGCGGTAAGACTACGGACTTACAACGCTAAAATAAAGGATTCGATCACCCTCGGTGGCTTTACCATAAGAAAATACACACACACAATAAAATCGAAATTAGAAATATTACAGCCATTAAATTAAATGGAATATTCTTTGATATATAGAGGGCGTACTTTCAAACTTTTTGAAAGCTTTTCTAAGACTAAGGACATTGCACAGTATTCATTTGATAAAAAATATTTTAGGTCTCCCCATGGTATGTGTGCATGTTTCCAACTTTGCAAACTGGAATTCAATGCCTGTGGTGAGCAAAAAACAGACAGCTCTATGCTTGACTTTAAATTTAAAGAAAGTAATTAAAAGAAACATAAATAAAATGACGTGTCTTCTGCTGGTATAGCGGTAAGTTTACGGAGTTAAAATACTAAAATCAGGGATTTGATTGCCCTCGATGGACTCAGCAGATGGCGCAATGTAGCTTTGCTATAAGAAAAACACAACATATAAAATGAGGCATTCTGAGAGTGGTTTTAATAATGGTGAATGTATTTCTTTCATCCAAACTCAGAATATCACGTTTTTTAAAAATTATCTTAGCGTTTTCTCTTCCGTCACAATCTGTTTGGTTTGTTTGTTTTGTTTTTTAAATTTCGCACAATCCCACTCGAGAGCTAGTTGCTCTAGTCGCCTCTAATTTAGCAGTGTAAGACTAGAGGAAAGTAAGCTACTCATCACCACCCACCGCCAACTCTTGGGCTACTCTTTTACCAACGAATAGTGTGATTGATCGTAACATTATAACACCCCCACGGCTAAAAAGGCGAGCATGTTTTGTGTGACGGAGATTCGAACCCGCGACCCTCAGATTACGAGTAGAGTGCCTTAACCCACCTGGCCATGCGGGGCCCCTTAATTTAGTAGTGTAAGACTATAAGGAAGGCAGCTAGTCATCGCCACCCACCGCCAACTCTTGGGCTACTCTTTTACCAAGGAATAGTGGGGTTAACCGTAACATTATAACAACCCCACGACTGAAAGGGCGAGCATGTTTGGTGTGATGGGGATTCAAACTTGCGACCCTCAGATTATGAGCCGAACGCCTTTACCCACCTAGCCATGCCGGGCCCCGTCACAAACTAAAATACAATCTAATTTCTACTCTCAGTTTTACACAAGTTCTCGAACGATTAGTCTTCTTTAAGAAATTTTAAGATATTTAAATAATAAAATTTATTTCACATTTGAGCCACTTTAAGTTGAGGTTGGATTGACTTTGTATTTTGTAGAAGAGTTTGTGTGTTATATTCTACTGAGATTTTGGTTGTGTTTTTATTTTATTGTATAAATCTGCGCCATTGTAGTGGAGTTTTGTTTTATTTGAATACTTTACATTTTATATTATGGGTTAGTGAAGTTATTACCTCAGGGTTGTTGTTCTTGTTGAGGAATAAGCTTTATTTTTAACGTCGTCCTCGGAAAGGGCGAAGGTATCACATTCGTGTCTTAGTGAATGTGTGTTTCTATCGGTCTGTTTTTTCGCCCGCATATCTCTAAAACTACTAGCCCGATGAAAGTTTTACCCAAGATCGGAACTCAGTATGAAACAATTCACTCCAAATTTCGTTGGGATCCATATCCGTATTCGGATTCTGAATCAGAGTGAAGCGTTTTTATAATGGGGAGACACGGCGGTTTCGGGTTAATAACTATGTGTATTTTGATCGGATTTGTACCAAGTTTCATGAACACATTATGGTTAAGACTTCTCATCCCACTACAAACAGTGATCCGGATTACTGAAATTCTGAATCTGAAAAGGATTTTCTAAGATTTCAAGGGTTAATTTAGTGTTATCAATTATAAAAGTCTCAGCTTTGGAAAGCGGGTGAGGGTCCTCTCTGATTTCTCCTGTTGGAGTTTGGGTTTCTTGTGTTGGAAGAGCTTAGGGCTAATTGAGAGTTAAGGATTTTTATGTTGAAAGAAGGTGGTTTATTCTGTGTTAATTTATATATATATCTTGTATTTTGTGTTTGGATGCAAATGTTTTTGATGCTTCATGTTGTAAAGCCTTATTTTACTAAATAATTTTGAGGTTTTATTCTGAAATATCTTGTAATGGTAGATAAACTTTAGTCAGATTTATTTTATTTTCCAAGTAAGTTTTACGTTTCCAGCACAAAATTCTTGAAATAACAGTGAAGGTCTGCCCATCTAATAACAATAATTATTATTTTATCGAATTTCAATAGTAAAACTAATAAAATTCAAGTACCTAAACAATTATCATGTACTTTTTAATTTATGGATTTTAATTACTGGTTAACTAGCATTAAAAACGTTTCGAATAAGGAATTAGCACTAGTATGGTAGAACACTTACTATAGGCCTTGCTTATATTAAAATAATAAATAAACAGATCATTTAGCGTGAAAGGCAGTTCATCACAATAATAGGTCCGGTCTTGATGTTTCCAGAGTTACTGAAAGAGAACTAATTAACCACAAATAATATAATTAACAACTCCATTAAAAGCTTGGCTATTAATACATTAAACTATAGAATCATAAGTCATGGTAACTGTGAAACCTGCGCCATACTCTGTCGTATTCATCTGGCTTCTGGTCAACTTTGACATTCAAAGCTCGTTGATAGTTCCGATCAAAGTTCATCTCAAAATCCTAACTCAAAGTCATCTACGACATTTTGATAAAAAAAAATTCTCATAAAGTGTCGAATGCGTGTGTTATTAACTTCATTAGAATCCATTACTTCGAGTAACTACTAGTTGTAAATTATTTGATACAGATCTGCAACCGCTACTTGAAGTACATCATTAACCATCATTACTAATAACAACACTGTTGTAGAATAGTTGATTCAGGTTTACGACCGTTACTTGAAGTACATCATTAACCATCATTACTAATAACAACACTGTTGTAAACTAGTTGATTTCGGTCTACAACCGTTACTTGAAGTACATCATTAAATATCACTACCAATAACAACACTGTTGTAAACTAGTTGATTTCGGTCTACAACCGTTACTTGAAGTACATCATTAACTATCACTACCAATAACAACACTGTTGTAGAATAGTTGATTCAGGTTTACGACCGTTACTTGAAGTACATCATTAACCATCATTACTAATAACAACACTGTTGTAAACTAGTTGATTTCGGTCTACAGCCGTTACTTGAAGTACATCATTAACTATCACTACCAATAACAACACTGTTGTAGAATAGTTGATTCAGGTTTACGACCGTTACTTGAAGTACATCATTAACCATCATTACTAATAACAACACTGTTGTAAACTCATTACTAATAACAACACTGTTGTAAACTAGTTGGTTTCGGTTTACGACCGTTACTTGAAGTACATCATTAACCATCATTACTAATCAATGTTTTAGGTAAATTTTCTACACTTACTCATCATTCATTAACTACCATTATAATCGCATTAAAGTCTCTGATAGGTTTTGTTTTAATTATTGTTTTTAACATCAGTTTGGGTAGATATGGTATTCCATTCATCTCCTACATCAAGATATATTGGTCATGATGGGTTGGTTCGTCATAGTTACATCAGGACAACCATTTATTATACGACTTTTAATTGAGCACTCAACTAACATGACTTCATGTCGTGCTTCTCGCTACTTCAAGCCCATTTAACTCTGACCATCTCATTTTCTTGGGCCTCGTGCCCTTCCTGGATACTACTTTCAGACATTTGATGGACAAGAAAGGTTTTAGAACAGGTCTCAGAATACTGATTAAAGTTAGAAAGAAATGTTTGAGTTTTATAAGTTAAACTGCTATTGTGTTTCACGGAAATGTGTCAGACCAAGTTCTGTTTTCGAAAAAATCATCAGAAAAGATATAAATTAGGCAGTTGTTTTGAAATGTCAGACATTTTGTGATTAATTTTAAAATTACTCCATAAATAAGTAAGTTTTATGTACATATACAGAATAAAGGCTACAAACAATATCTGTATAGAGGAAGGAAGCTCTGTGAACACAATGACATCGAAATAAACTCACGAAAAAAATCATGTAATTAGGGAAAAAGCTATATGTATTCAGATATAAAAATAATTTGTTTTGAATTTCGCGCAAAGCTAATCGAGGGCTATCTGCACTAGCCGTCCCTAATTTAGCAGTGTAAGACTAGAGGGAAGGCAGCTAGTCATCACCACCCACCGCCAACTCTTGGGCTACTCTTTTACCAACGAATAGTGAGATTGACCGTCACATTATAACGTCCCCAAGGCTAAAAGGACGAACATGTTTGGTACGATGGGGCTTCGAACCCGCGACCCTCAGATTACGAGTCGAATGCCTTAACTCACCTGGCCATGCCGGGCCATATAAAAATAGTCACACTACAATGACTACCCAATGGAATGAAGTTATATATGATGCTAAGAGCTAGTAATATATTTTCAATAATACAGCACATATTGTCACGTGCAGCATTAGGAGAATTTAAGTCTAACAGTCTTAAGGAATGACTTTTAACTTTAGCCACAATGCTGTAACTATAGCGAAAAGATTAATACTTCGATGAGACGTTTTGATATACAACATGATTAAACAATGTTTGTACAGGACAAACAGGCTGAACACGTTGGATAATATCGATCAGAGACAGAAGGCTTTGACCTAGTTTCTACCCTCATACCCGTATAACGTTAAAGCGTCATCTACCTGACAGGTTCAATTTCTTGCTCAGATAGATATTTGTGTCAGAAATAAAAACAAAATAGTCTTTCCGACAGCAAAATAAAAGGTACAATTTTAATTCCTCATGAGTCTTCTGTGCTATCTACTGTTCTTTTGTACAGTACCCGACTAAGTAGGCCGTTGCGTGTGCTATCACTGTTGAATAATCCGTGAAGCTTAACTGTGCCAAGAATGAACAGATTATCAATAACTATTATTCCAACAAACTTTTTCTTTTTTATTTCCAGTAAAGACACGCGGGGAATAATAAATTTAAAGATACTGTAACTGATATACTGAGCGCCCTCTGAGCTTCATCAATTAAAAGTGATAGTTTTGAACGTTAATAAAGGAAAATCAGACATCGTCAGACGCTAATGTTAAGCCTATTAACCGATGCATATACGTACAAAGCGTTCTGACGATTTTGATTATTTGTTTTGTTCTTTAAAGAAAATATAGTTGTTTTTAATTTTATATTTTATGAGCATTTCAGCCTAATCTCTCCTATGGATTAGAACTTATATAGATTCTGAAAATGTATAAATGACCTTTAATTGCAAAATAAAAATCTTGAAGAGGTCGTTAAGTAGGTAGTTCAGCCGCCATTTTTTGTATATTTTCGCAGTTTTAGTTGACTTCGGTTCCATGGAATATCTGAAACTCAATGCAAAATTCAAAGTACTTTTAACACTAAAGACAATAGAATTCTAATAAATTACGGGTTAACCTTCTCGTTATTTCAGTATAAGTGAGAAGTTAAATTAAAACAAGAATAACTCTAAAAGCTCTTCAATCATATTGACTATGATACAACGGTAAACAATCGAACAGTTAAAAAGTGAAGCTACAGACGTTTCAGTGTCATCAGGTGTAATAATTATAGCTAGATCTGATTCATATAGTTACATCATCTCTAGTGTACGTTATTTGGTAACACACCTCGATTTTAAACTTATAACACAAGTTTCCATGATTTAATTTTTTTTCTACATGTGATCATGTGATTCATTTTTCTCAGTTCCTAATGATTCTCTTAAAATTGATTTCCGCCTAAATTCAACTTGGTTTATCAATTTAATATTATTTTAGTCTATATCACGAGGTGTGCTTGTTACTTGCTGTCCCTAATTTAGGAGTGTAAAACAAGAGGAAAGGCAGCTAGTAATCATAATCCACCACCAATTCTTGGGATACTCTTTTACCAACCAATAGTGGAATTGACCGTCACATTATAACGCCCTCACTGCTGAATGGGCGAGCATGTTTATTGGGTTGCCTACTAGTGCTGACATATGTTGAGCACCTGATACGCAAACTCTCGTGTCATGAACATTACTCTTACCTTCTAACCTTGTGCATAGTGAAATCTTTAACTGACTGCTGTACTTTTTATACATCTATAGACAAACTTGGAACCATAGCTCCTGTTTCTAGCTCGTGTTGTAAGAAACTTAACTGTCATATGTACAGTTTTTTTTAAAAGATGGAAAAAGATATTTTTTTGTGGCCAGGGGGAAGCATAATGTGTTATATTGGTGGAAAGGTCATAGAAAACAGACATTCATTATCCCGGTTAAATGTCATGTTCAGGAAATTTAATCTACTTTCTTTCTATATTTTCAGAATAGATTCGGATAGTAGGAGTGACAGAACTGGGATGACCTTCTAACTGCATTAATGTATCGTTTTTACTTTCTGAAAGTGTCACAGTCACACCAAAAATGTGCTAAAAGCTCGTCTTATATTATAACCTGGTGACTCTGGTTAAGGGAAATTGAATATTAGGGAACCAGTAGAAATTGAGAAAAACAAAGATATTGTTTTGAATAAAGATATTAGTCCAAGTGTGCAAGAAATTAAATACTGTTTTATTAGCTCTTTGTTTAAAGTCGAGGTGACGCTGAAATCATGAAACAAAACAATGTAATTTGAGTTGATGTACCTACGTAAGCCAGTTCTAATTTTAACAATTATTCGTGATTGCTTCTAAGGCTATGTCGTGTTCTTAACACATTTTATGTATTGCTCAAGTATACTTAACGTTGTATTACTTTTAAGTTTTAGTATTATACATATGTACAATTCGTTTCCTATCAGGTGACTCAGCAGTAAGTTAACGGATTTATTACGCTAAAAATCTGGTTTAGGTACCTGAAATAGGTAAATCACAAATAGTTCGTTGTGGAACTTTCTGCTTTTCAACAACTACATTCAATCGCCATCTACCGGAAAATGTGTACCCGAGGGTGTTAACTGTTTATATATGTATGTGTTTACAATATAAAGCTTTGTTATACAATTGAGATAAAACGAGGAAACAACATTAGAAACAAATAAGTAGAAATATTAGACCTATGACGAAGAAGAACTTTAAAAATAAAAAGCTATATCTATTCTTTATCGATAATACTTAATATCATGCGAAATTATCCAATAAAGAAATCGATTTATTAGAAGTCAAGCGCAAAGCTACGCAATTGGCTCTCTGTGCTGGTATCATTCCAACTTACCACTGTGCCCTTAGGGGCCAAATAACGTGAAAGAATAAACTACGTAATGGTTATAAAAGTGTTACAAGTATGGGAGAAAATAGTTGTTTACTTATTATAATTTAATAAATTTGCGTCGTTGGTACGTAGTCTCTAAAACAAAAATAGAACTTGTGATGTCATAACTGATAATTTTTTTAACCCTAAAATCTTGAAACCATCAAACAAAAGTTTTCACGTTTTTGTGGCTACTCTAGCCAGTGAGCTTTTGCATAAGTTTAGGACTGGATCTCTTGCTTTAGAAAATCCTGATTAATCTTTCAAAATGTTGTTTTAGTACTGAAGAAAAGTCCTTCCAAAACAAGACCGTTTTTGCTTAGGTCATTTCAAAGAGTTTACTTGCCATAAGTTGTAGAAATTATTTTCAACACGTTTGTGACACCGAGGACACTTTGTACACTAAGCAAAAGTAACACTAGATGTTTTTTTTTTCCTTTTGGATTTTGCACAAAGCCACACGAAGGCTATCTGCGCTCTAGATGTTGTTAAACAATTTCTAACTACTTTCACTGGTTGAGGTCTTATCAATGAAATTTGAATTTGTCAATCACTGAACAAATCAATATGGTGAAAGCGGTTACAACAAACTATCTTATTGTTCTTTCTGCTTCAGAAGTTTCCTTTTTTCTTTCAAACTTACTCAAATGTTTTTGGATAAACTCTCTTTTTGGTCGTTTAATATCTTCAATGGGAACTCCGTCATCACTTCATTTCGCTCATAAAACACTATATAATTGACCATCAAATACCCTTTTTACTCAGACCACAGTAGGCCAAGAGACGGCGGAGAAGGTTATTGACTAGATGTCTTCCCTCTAGTCAGTTATTTTAAAATTAGGGATGACTATGTTCTTTGTGAATTCTTTTACAAAAATTGTAAGATTATCCAAGTACTCATAACATCTTGCGATTATTGTGACTTCAACATTAATATTTACGACATCTCTATAATTATTATGAATACAATCTATGTTGTCTTAAGCTATTTTGAAAATAATGCCAGTTAGCTTATGCTTAATCTTTTTGTTGTCTTAGAGTCATTGCTAAAAACTTAGTAAATGACACAGTACAAGCGTGTTAAGGCGTGCGACTCGTAATCTGAGGGTCGCGAGTTCGCATCCCCATCGCGCCAATCCCACTATTCGTTGGTGTCGAAGGCGAAACCTAAATACTGAATTTAAAACTACAATAGGTAACAGTATTTTTGAACCAATACAAGTACACAGTTATCTTGTTTAATGAAAAAAATAACACTAAGTTAATATAGCAATAATAAAAGTATCGGTAATATCATCTAGTATATCTTGATAATAAAACGTATTTTAGAAGACGTATAGTATTTACACAAATGGCCCGGCATGGCCAGGTAGGTCAAAACGTTCGACTTGTAATCTGAGGGTCGCGGGTTCGACTCCTCGTCACACCAAACTTGCTCGCCCATTCAGCCGTAGGAGCGTTATAAAGTGACGATCAATCCCACTATTCGTTGGTAAAAGAGTAGCCCAAGCGTTGGCGGTGGGTGGTGATGACTAGCTGTCTTCCCTCTAGTCTTACACTGCTAAATTAGGGACGGCTAGCACAGATAGCTCTCGAGTAGCTTTGTGCAAAATTCAAAAACAAACAAACAATAGATTAATTTCAAAAATAATGAAAAACCCGCATCTGTACGAACTTTATCTTTCAAAAACTTTAAAGTTCACATGGAAATAAAAAGGGTTGTTCAAGATCTATGATAAAGTTCTGTGTATTTTAACACCGTAACCCTGGCCATCTACGACTACACAGGTTTAAACTACTGATCAACTTGTTCCAGTTAACTTAAAGTGTGGTGATTTGTAAGTTGAGCTGACACCTATAAATAATCAGCCCTAAAATTAAATGATTTTTAGACACAAAGTTATTATATTTATTGTTTAAAAAGGTATGCATGGCTCAAAGATCCAACATCTTGAAGAACGGAGATATATATAATATTGAACCGTATCGATAAAGCTAGACTAGAAACATTAGGTTACAACATCACTGGCTAACGTTCACCCACTAGAATTAATGAAGAAAGTTAAACACATTGTAACAAAAAGTAACTCAAGAGCTCTGCAGGTAAATTAGAAACTTCCCTTGGTACTAGAAGCAAAATAAAAACGTGGATTTAGAGCTAAAAGCTCCACAAAATACACATCTTAAAAGATTCTCCCAAAGCCCGAAGTAAACAAACCAAAGGCTGAATGCAAAAGGTTTCGAAGAGTATCTGGCTTAAAAGGAATAGAGGTATATATTTATTAAATTAGATAAACAATAGATCTATTAAAGTGTGTAGTAACGACATTAAAATGGAACAAAGCATGTATTTAAAGTTTCTACAAGGGATACACTGTGGTCACATATACGATGGTTATTAATTATAACAGTGAGTTAAATACCCGAAAAGTAAAAAAACAAACAAACATGTAAATATGAGCTCTGCACATTATGAGGCTCATGTGCTGCTATCACTATATCGTGAGAGATTACCATGTATATAAAGACTTAATGCTCAAATGGTACGGTTCCAAGAAGACAAACCATCTGGTCATACAATATTATACTTCTAGGAAATACCATCTTTATATGGATTTGATACTAATTAAATAGGTTTGTTTACAGCAAGATAAACCTTATGGTCACATACTACTATCTGCTAGGAACTATATTTGTAGGACATAGATAATAGTTAGATACGGCTCCATCATGAAATAGCATCTAGCCACGTGACATTTCATCCGCAAGATGCAAATACAAACGGGAATTATTGACGCACGACATCCAGACATCTCTGATGAAACAGTTTTCCTTTTGGATGTCTCAAGTAGGCCATCAGATGCCGCTATTAAATTTTGAAAAGCATGTAAAGAGGAGGGGAACAGTATAAAACCATTGTGCAGAACAAACAAATTCTGCAATGCAATGGTCCGCATTCATAGCCAATAGCGCCACCTATTATAGAATAAAATATTTTTAAAACTATGCACACGACATTTTATCGTTATCACAGTTCCTGTACAACCAACCCCCGTGGAAGTAAAAATTTAATTTAAATTTGATATGAAATGTCCATACCAGCCGTCTATTGAATCTATTTAAAGTCCGTACTGAATAAAATAAACATTAGTTTTTAAAGAACATTGAACGAACTGGTTAAATAATTTAATAACTTAACGACACTCCAGACGAAGCGGAATATAAAAAGCGACTATTAAAACTACAAATATGAAATAAGTTGACAATATTTTGCACATAACAGATAGATGAAAACATAAATCACGTTTAACTGTTCAGTTATAGTCAGAAATGTGGTTTTATTATTTTAGTCATATACTTAGAAATATGGTTTAATTTTTCAGTTCTGTCAGAAATAGGTATGGCATTGCATGGTGGTTAAGGCGTTCAATTCACCATATTTTTCGCAATCAAACGTACTCGAATTTTTAGCTGTGGGGTCGTCATAATATATCGGTCAATCCTACATTCGTTGATAAGAGTAGCCCAAGAGTTGGTGGTGATGACTAGATGCTTTCATGTTAACTTAGGGACAGTCAGCACTGATAATTTTTGTGTATCTTTCGAAATTCCAAATAAACAAAACTACAATGAATTATGGTTTAATTTTTCAGTTATACTCAGAAATATAATTTCAATCAGACAATTTAATAACTGGTATAAACAAGTTATTGTTGTTTTGAATTAAGCACAAAGCTACTCAATGGGCTATTTGTGCTCTGCCAACAACGGGTATCGAAACTTGGTTTTCAACGTTGTAAGTCCGAAGACGTCCCGTTGAGCCACTGGGGGGCGTAAACAACTTAATGAAGATGTTTAAATATTTTTAATAACTGCAGTAACTACATTTCATCTTTTCGTATATCGTACATTCAGTTGTAATAAAGATACCGTATCATCAACTATAGTAAAGTAAATATAACTCACTATCAACTTATACTCTGCTGTACTGAAATAAGTATAACTTATCATCAACTACGGCAAAATAAGTTAAAGTACAGCTTACCATTAACTGCTGTTCTGTTGATTTTTGTTTTTTCGCCATAATGAAACCAATGAACGAATGTGTCGTTTTGACTTTCACCTGTTAACTATGATACAACCAGACTAAAGTCTGAATGCTTTGTCAGCTTCGATTTACAGGTAACGTTGATAAGACACTACGCGCATGTGTAACTGCGTCATCCAGTTTTGAAGAGCACGAGTGTGTTCGATAACGGACGTGAGTTTGATGTGGTAACAGGCACCATCAAATTTAAACAGACCACTTGAAAGTCGTGGTAACTGTTTAGTTTATAGATATTAATAAATGTACATAATCAGTTCAGCACGAGGCCACATGTACATTCTCGTATTTATATTCTCTGCCCGAACAACAAAATACAGAATAAAAAATTAGAATTAGTAACGAAAAACAGATATTTTGGTAAAATCATGAATGTTTGTTAGAGCTACACATTAGCTGAACAAAAACACACTTATTATCTAACTCCGCTAACTAGGTAAAGCTGTCAACAAAAAGGTTTTTGATTTTTTTCACCAATGAAGTTTTGTCTTGAAACACCCAGCGAAACATTAAATGTTTTGTCTTGAAACATCCAGCGAAACATTAAATGTTTTACCTTGAAACATCCAGCGAAACATTAAATGTTTTATCTTTAAACATCCAGCGAAACATTAAATGTTTTATCTTGAAACATCCAGCGAAACATTAAATGTTTTGTCTTGAAACATCCAGCGAAACATTAAATGTTTTACCTTGAAACATCCAGCGAAACATTAAATGTTTTATCTTTAAACATCCAGCGAAACATTAAATGTTTTATCTTGAAACATCCAGCGAAACATTAAATGTTTTGTCTTGAAACATCCAGCGAAACATTAAATGTTTTGTCTTGAAACATCCAGCGAAACATTAAATGAACAAATCTCTTTAATTTCCACACTCAGTTCATCTCAGTTCTTGTTTCAGTTGTAAAGTATGAATTTAGATGAAAAACCCAAATATTTGTATATTAATTAAGAAGCAAAAATATAATAAACACGAGGAATGAGCGCTGTCTAAATAGACAGGCACGTAGAAACAAGAGAGAGAATAGATAGATAAATATACTGACAACGTATGAACATGATTGTTCAGAAATTCACGCAAAACTATAAAGGATGTATCACGTATCACTGTTAGCCTTCCTCAACATTGAACTACACAGGGATATCATTGCTGGCCTTCTTTAATGTTAAACTACAAGGGGATATCACTGCTGGCCTTCTTTAATATAGAACTACACAGGAGATATCACTGCTGGCCTTCTTTAATACAGAACTACACAGGGGATATCACTGCTGGCCTTCTTTAATGTTAAACTACAAGGGGATATCACTGCTTGCCTTCTTTAATATAGAACTACACAGGAGATATCACTGCTGGCCTTCTTTCTTCTTTAATATTGAACTACACATGGGATATCACTGCTAGCCTTCTTTAATGTTAAACTACAAGGGATATCACTGCTAGCCTTCTTTAATACTGAACTACACAGGGATATCACTGCTGGCCTTCTTTAATATTGATTGAACTACACAGGGAATGTCACGTCTGGCCTTCTTTAGTAAAATGGAAAGTAATAGCTAATTAACAGTACCCACCGCCTCATGGGGTAGCCTCCAAATAGCAAAGCACGATTTTGTTTTCTTATGAACGGGATGCGAACCAGAGATCCTCAGATTCATAGTCTGCGACATTACCAAATGACAGTGCTAAGTTACCGCGTGACTACCCTACAATGAAAGGGAAGCTTCGTGAAATTTATTTATCAAAGAAAGCATGAGTTTATTCAACTTTATTTAAAAATACACTAGATAATGTAGTTGTTCTATAGGTACAATAGTTTTATCCAGTCGTTCACCATTAAACCACTTGGCTTCGAAGGGGACTGGCTGACAAAGTACAGAATATGTATCATTACTATCATATGTGTATTGTATAGATGTCTCCTAGGTTACAGAGAGGAAACAACGAGGTTCCATTTTCTAGATGTGTTTGTAATAAGCAAATACTAGCATTGATGCTAAAACATGCTAAAGTTATAAGTTGTGATGTAGATGTGTTTCTACTAAACAGGTACTAGTATTAATGTTAAACATGCTGTACTTCTAAGATGTTTAATATATGCGTTTCTACTAAACAGGTACTAGTATTAATGTTAAACATGGTACAGTTCTAAGTTGATTTATAGATGTGTTTATACTAAACCTGTACTAGTTAGTATTCATTTTAAATATGATAAAGTTTTTAAATGACTTGTCTCTGTCATTCATGACTATAACTTTCGTTTTGATGAATTTGATGAAAGGTTTTGTTTGGTAAGTTGTGGATTATAAAAAGTTTCTTATTCTATTTGAACATGAACACAACATGATTTCTGTGAAAGTTGTTTTTATTTCATTAATTGTTGCTACTGGTGCTACTTCTCTCGAGCTTGAATGATTTCCTATAGCTGTATATTTTATCATTTATAACTTTCCCTTTAAAACTGTTTATTTCCTAGTACTATGCAGCTTGGCAGGAAAGCTTTCTGTAAGCTGGTACCCGCAATTAAATAATCCAAGAATTGAAAGATTGAGTCCGTTGTACAAACAGTACAAACCAGTACCAGGAAATTACAACATTGAATGAATGTATATAAAATGCTTTGTTTTAAACAGAAATACTTGTGGTTCTAAAAGTAATTACGTAAATTTTAATTCAAAGTTTTATTATCAGGTTTAGGTTGTTTTATCTTCCTTGTTTAATGCTATTTTCATTTCTCTTTTTAATGTGTTTAATCGTTATCATTTCTATTTAGACCAAATTAGTTTTTTATGAAGGCGTCACATTTGAGACTTATTGCCAGATTTGTTGACGATCTTTCGATTTGACATACAAGTAGCTGTTGCGCATGCTTAGTAATTTATATACTTTTGTTTTATTATAATAAACTGAGCATGCGTGTGTGTGTGCATACATTTATATATATATATATATATATATTAGGTGTACCTTACGAAGGGTCCCTGAAAGTATTCTGTTTCAAGAGTAAATAAAAAAAAGATAATTTCTGGCTTTCGAAGCTCGTGTATGTGTGCTTTCTTATAGTAAAGCAGCATCGGGCTATCTGCTGAGTCCACCGAGGGGAATCAAATTCCTGATTTTAGCGTTGTAAATCCGTAGAGTCGAAGTTCCCATGTGTGTACATTATTATTCTCGTGATTCATAGCATACGCGCTTTTTATTGTCGTCATGACAGCACAAGTTTTAACGTTATAGATTCCTTATTTGACGTTATTTTAATGTCTACTCATTCAACAGTAGACAACACACTACTGTAAAGTGGTGCAAGTGACTAAAACGGGTAACACTCTCTGATATGGGCTATGGGCTCATTTCCGTCTCTGT
The DNA here is from genome assembly GCF_004210375.1 of Tachypleus tridentatus. NCBI lineage: Eukaryota > Metazoa > Arthropoda > Merostomata > Xiphosura > Limulidae > Tachypleus > Tachypleus tridentatus. Next base: position 67,831,319 of record NC_134837.1, on the reverse strand, counting down.
TTTGATTACCAGTATGAAGCTTGTTGTGTTTTTATGTGTGTGTCGACGTGAAAAAACTTGTTTGTTTCTAATTAAGGACAAAACTACACAATAGGTTATTTGTGCTCTGCCCATCACACTTATCAAAAAACGTATTTTAAAGTTCTAAGTCTGCAAACATACCGCTGCACATATGGGGGTGAAACATCTGGTTATTGTTTAAAGCAGGCCGTTTTGTTTTTAAACACTAAGTTACTGAATTATTAAGGGGTTTTTACTTACCTTTAACAAAACTTTAGTTCTCTTTATTACACAAGTATTGAAAAAGGGGTAAGATAAAAATATATATACATTGTGCTTATTTTAAAATCAAATGTATTAAAACAATTATAACTAATAAAAATAAACCACAAGTGTTAACATGGATCATTAATTTATATAGATATAATTGTTCTGTCTGTTGTCTGCCCTGTAACAACTTATGCATATAAATATAATGGTACCGTCTGTTGGCTGTCCATGTAACTTACTTATCTATATAAATAAAATATTACCGTCTGTTGGCTGTCCATGTAACTACTTATCAGTACTTAACAGTACTGTCTGTTGTCTGTTCATGTAACTACTTATCTATATAAATATAGTAGTACTGTCTGTTGCTTGTCCACGTAGCTACTTATCTATATAAATATAATTGTACCGTCTGTTGTTTGTCTACGTAACTACATATCTCTATAAATATAACGCTGCCATCTGTTGGCTGTCCATATAATTACTTTTCAGGTTATTTGGAAGTTCATTAAGACCGTGTTGCGGTAAATAATAAAAATCAGTGTAGTGTTTTGATGCAACTTCGCTCCCTGTCGATGCATCTTGACCATATTTGACATGATGATTTTTATGGTTTCTGTTTAAATAATTACAAATTAAATGTCTCACACCTTGTGTTTTCTGTTGTGCAGTTTTATGGGTGTTTATTTTTTAAATAATTACATATAAGGGAAGCAACTGTTCACGTCCTTAGATAACGTTTCATTAATCATGAATTTACATAAATGTCCAGGGGACAAGTACACTAGCTGGAATGTAATAAATTTCTTTTCTGGATACGTTTTGTGAGTAAGAGGATAATTACAAAAAAATTGATGAAAAAAGCAAAGAAGGATATCAAATAATTAATTGAAATTAATGTAAATACGTTTAATAAATCCATGAAATAGATATTTAATTTATAAGAATAGTCATTCAACAAAAAAGTGTGGAAATATGAGTAAAGTTTTATAATTTGAATACTTGAATTATAAACCATTTCTTTGACATCAGAAGTTTCGAGTGGAGGCGCTGTTTACGCTCATAGTTTCGACAGCATTTAAAAAATTAATACTCTTACAACAAAGTCATTGTAAAAGCTACAAACATTAAAAAACGAAACTACTATTATCTGTCATTCCAAAGCTGCCATTTCAAATACTTATCCGAAAAAAGTAGACACTTTCAACGGCCCTTAACTGAGAACTGTATAAGTTATTCTTCACTTATAACTCAATACTTCACAGATGTAGCAATGTTGAAAGGTGTTCAAAGGACACTGAAGTAGTAAGGCTGTAAGGTGTTCTATAAATACTGTGGTAGTAAGGGTGTAAGGTGTTTGATGAATACTGAGATATAAAGGGTGCAGGCGTTTAATGAATATTGAGGTAGTGAGAGTGTAAGGTGTTTAATGAATACTGAGGTAGAAAGGTTGTAATGTGTTTCATAAATACTGAGGTAGTAAGGTTGTAAGGTGTTTAATGAATACGGAGGTAGAAAGTTGTAAGGTGTTTCATAAATACTAAGGTAGTAAGATTGTAAGGTGTTCAATGAATACTGAGATAGTAAGGTTGTAAGGTGTTCAATAAATACTGAGATAGTAAGGTTGTAAGGTGTTCAATGAATACTGAGATAGTAAGGTTGTAAGGTGTTCAATGAATATTGAGGTAGAAAGGTTGTAATGTGTTTAATAAATAATCAAGCGGTTAAAAGGTAAAGTGTTTAATCAGTACTGAGGTCGTAGGATGTAAGGTGTTCAACGAATACTGAGGTAGCAAGAGTGTAAGGTGTCAATGAATACTAATGCAGTGAGGATGTCAGATGTTCAATCAGTACTGAGGTAGTAAGGCGTTTAATAAATACTGAGATAGTAAGGGTGTAAGGTGTTTAATGAATACTGAGGTAGTAAGGATTTGAGATGATTAATCAATACTGAGGTAGTTAGGTTGAAAGGTGTTTAATGAATACTGAGGTAGAAAAGTTATAAGATGTTTGATGAATAATAAAGTAATAAGGATGAAAGGTGTTCAATAAATACTGAGGTAGTAAGGATGTAAAGTGTTAAATGAAACTGAGATACTAAAGATATAAGGTGTTTAATGAATACTGAGGGAGTAGTGAGATTGTTAGGTGTTTAATAAATATTGTAGCACAAAAGTTGAAAGGTGTTTAATGAATACTGAGGTAGTAGTAAAGTTGTTAGGTGTTTAATGGATGCTGAAGTAGTAGGGTTCTAATTTGTTTAATGAATACTGATGTGGTAGGGTTGTAAGGTGTTTAATGAATACTGATGTAGTGGGATTTAAAGGTGTTTAATGAATATTGAGGTAGTAGTAATGTTGCTAGGTGTTTGATGAATACTGAGGTAGTAGTAAGTTTGTTAAGTGTTTAATGAATAATGAAGTAGTAGTAAGGTTGTAAAGTGTTTAATGAAAACTGAGGTAGTAGGATGGTAAGGTGTTTAATGAATACTGAAGTAGCAGGGTTGTATATTGTTAAATGAATAATGAGAGATAAATAAGATTGTTAGATGCTTAAGGAATACTGTAAGGTGTATACTGAATATTGAGGTTGTAGTAAGGTAGTGAGTTCTTTAAAGAATACTGAACTAGTAGGGTTGTAAGGTGTTTAATGAATACTGAAATAGTAGGATTGTAAGGTGTTTAATGTATACTGAAATAGTAAGGTTGTAAGGTTTGTAATTAATACTAAGGTAGCAGGATGTAAGGTGCTTAATGAATACTGAAGTAGTAAGGTTGTTAGGTGTTTAAAGAATATTGAGGTAGTAGTAACGTTGTAAGGTGTTTAATGAGTACTAAGGAAGTAATATGGTTGTTAGGTGTTTAATGAATATCGAAGTAGTAAGGTTGTAAAGTGTTTAATAAATAGTGAGGTAGTTATAAGATTGTTAGGGGTTTAATGAATACTGAAGTAGTAGGGTTGTAAGGTTTTTTAATTAATACTAAGGTAGCAGGATGTAAGGTGTTCCAGTGAATACTGAGGTACTAGTAAGGTTGTTAGGTGTTTAATTAATGCCGGGGTAGTAGTAGGGTTGTAAGGTGTTTAATGAATACTGAGGAAATAGTAAGGTTGTTAGGTGTTTAATGAATACTAAAGTAGTAGGTGTGTAAGGTGTTTAATGAATAGTGAGGTAGTAACGTTGTTAGGTGTTTAATGAATATTGAGGTAATAGTAAGCTTATAAAGTGTTTAAATAATAATGAGGTAGTAATAAGATTGTTTCGTGTTTAATAAATACTAAAGTAGTAATGTTGCAAGGTGTTTAATGAATACTAAGCTAGTAAGGTTGTAAGGTGTTCAATGAATACTGAGGTAATAAAGTTGTTAGGTGTTTAATGAATACTGAGGTAGTAAAGTTGTTAGGTGTTTAATGAATACTGAGATAGTAAAGTTGTTAGGTGTTTAATGAATACTGAGATAGTAGCAAGGTTGTTAGATGTTCAATGAATACCTAAGTAGTAAGGTTGTAAAGTGTTTAGAGAATAGTGAGAGAGTTAAAAGAGTGTTAGGGGTTTAATGGATACTGAAGTAGTAGGGTTGTAAGGTGTTTAATGAATAATCAGGTAGTAAGGTTGTAAGGTGTTTAATGGATGCTGAAGTAGTAGGGTTCTAATTTGTTTAATGAATACTGATGTGGTAGGGTTGTAAGGTGTTTAATAAATACTGATGTAGTGGGATTCAAAGGTGTTTAATGAATATTGAGGTAGTAGTAATGTTGCTAGGTGTTTGATGAATACTGAGGTAGTAGTAAGTTTGTTAAGTGTTTAATGAATAATGAAGTAGTAGTAAGGTTGTAAAGTGTTTAATGAAAACTGAGGTAGTAGGATGGTAAGGTGTTTACTGAATACTGAAGTAGCAGGGTTGTATATTGTTAAATGAATAATGAGAGATAAATAAGATTGTTAGATGCTTAAGGAATACTGTAAGGTGTATACTGAATATTGAGGTTGTAGTAAGGTAGTGAGTTCTTTAAAGAATACTGAACTAGTAGGGTTGTAAGGTGTTTAATGAATACTGAAATAGTAGGATTGTAAGGTGTTTAATGTATACTGAAATAGTAAGGTTGTAAGGTTTGTAATTAATACTAAGGTAGCAGGATGTAAGGTGTTTAATGAATACTGAAGTAGTAAGGTTGTTAGGTGTTTAAAGAATATTGAGGTAGTAGTAACGTTGTAAGGTGTTTAATGAGTACTAAGGAAGTAATATGGTTGTTAGGTGTTTAATGAATATCGAAGTAGTAAGGTTGTAAAGTGTTTAATAAATAGTGAGGTAGTTATAAGATTGTTAGGGGTTTAATGAATACTGAAGTAGTAGGGTTGTAAGGTTTTTAATTAATACTAAGGTAGCAGGATGTAAGGTGTTCAGTGAATACTGAGGTACTAGTAAGGTTGTTAGGTGTTTAATTAATGCTGGGGTAGTAGTAGGGTTGTAAGGTGTTTAATGAATACTGAGAAAATAGTAAGGTTGTTAGGTGTTTAATGAATACTAAAGTAGTAGGTGTGTAAGGTGTTTAATGAATAGTGAGGTAGTAACGTTGTTAGGTGTTTAATGAATATTGAGGTAATAGTAAGCTTATAAAGTGTTTAAATAATAATGAGGTAGTAATAAGATTGTTTCGTGTTTAATAAATACTAAAGTAGTAATGTTGCAAGGTGTTTAATGAATACTAAGCTAGTAAGGTTGTAAGGTGTTCAATGAATACTGAGGTAATAAAGTTGTTAGGTGTTTAATGAATACTGAGGTAGTAAAGTTGTTAGGTGTTTAATGAATACTGAGATAGTAAAGTTGTTAGGTGTTTAATGAATACTGAGATAGTAGCAAGGTTGTTAGATGTTCAATGAATATCTAAGTAGTAAGGTTGTAAAGTGTTTAGAGAATAGTGAGAGAGTTAAAAGAGTGTTAGGGATTTAATGAATACTGAAGTAGTAGGGTTGTAAGGTGTTTACTGAATACTGAGGTAGTAAGGTTGTAAGGTTTTTAATTAATACTAAGATAGCAGGATGAATACTGAGGTAATAGTAAGGTTGTTAGGTGTTTAATGAATACTTGGGTAGCTGCAAGGTTGTTAGGTGTTTAATGAATACTGAAGTAGTAGGTTTGTAAATTGTTTACTGAATAGTGAGGTAGTAAAGTTGTTAGGTGTTTAATGAATATTGAAGTAGAAATAATGTTGTTAGGTGTTTTACGACTATCGAAGTAATAAGCTTGTAAAGTGTTTAATGAATAATGAGGTAGTAATAAGATTGTTAGGTGTTTAATGAATACTAAGGTAGTAAGGTTGTAAGGTGTTCAATGAATATTGAGGTAATAAAGTTGTTAGGTGTTTAATGAATGCTGAAGTAATAGTGTTATAAGGTGTTTAATAAATACTGTTAGAGTAAGGTTTTAGGTATTTAATGAATACTAAGGTAGTAAGGTTGTAAGGTGTTTAATGAATACTAAGGTAGTAAGGTTGTAAGGTGTTTAATGAATACTGAGGTACTAGTAAGGTTGTTTTGTGTTTAATGAATACTGAGGTACTAGTAAGGTTGTTTGTGTTTAATGAATTCTGAGGTAGTTGTAATGTTGTTTGGTGTTTAATGAATACTTAGGTAGTAATAAGATTATAAGGTGTTTAATGAATACTGAGGTAGTAATAATATTGTTAGTTGTTTAATAAATACCGACGTAGTAATAAGGTTGTAAGATGTTTAATGAACAGTGATGTAGTAGGGTTGAAAGGTATTTAATAAATACTGAGGGAGTAGTTTGGTTGCTAGATGCTTAATGAATACCTAAGTTATAAGGTTGTAAGATGTTTAACGAATATTGAGGTTGTAGTAAGGTTGTTAGGTGTTTAATGAATATTAATGTTGTAGTAAAGTTGTTAGGTGTTTAATGAATACTGAAGAACTAGGGTTGTAAGGTGTTTATTGAATATTGAGGTTCTAGTAAGGTTATTAGGTGTTTAATGAATTCTGAAGTAGAAGGGTTGTAACATGTTTAATGAATATTGAGGTATTAGAAAGGTTGTTAGGTGTTTAAAGAATATTGAGGTAGTAATAAGGTTGTAAGATATTTAATGAGTACTGAGGAAGTAATATGGTTTTTAGGTGTTTAATGAATATCAAAGTAGTAAGGTTGTAAAGTGTTTAATGAATAGTGAGGTAGTTATAAGATTGTTAGGGGTTTAATGAATACTGAAGTAGTAAGGTTGTAAGGTTTTTAATTAATACTAAGGTAGCAGGATGTAAGGTGTTCAATGAATACTGAGGTAGTATTAAGGTTGTTAGGTGTTTGATGAATACTGGGGTAGTAGTAGGGTTGTAATGTGTTTAATGAATACTGAATTAAAAGGGTAGTAAGGTGTTTAATGAATACTGAGTTAGTATTAAGGTTGTTATGTGTTTAATGAATACTGAGGAAGTTGTAAGGTTGTAAGGTGTTTAATGAATACTGAATTAGAAGGGTAGTAAGGTGTTTAATGAATACTTAGGTAGTAATAGGGTTGTAAGATGTTTAAACAACACCTCACTTATACAAACCTACATGAAAACCTTGAAGTATCGTGGCAACAAGATTACTCTGTAACTGCATGTTTACAACTTTCATGTTCACGTAATCAGAGATTACCAATTTGCAAATTGAACAGTTCACATAAGTGGTTGGAAAAATCATCCCCCCCATCGGGTGTAAAAAATCTACGCCCCTGTACAGTGTTATATATTTCAGTTACACAATGTTTTCAATTTTAGTGTCATATAATGCAACATTTTCACACCTACAGTATCAAATCAAGTTACAGGTGTGCAACGTTTTTAGGGCTATATAATGTTTAAGTTATACAACGTTTTTAAATCCTTCAGACGATCTTAGGAAACAAAATAATTGAAAGTTATGCTTTAATATAAAGTTAACTTTGCACGTAAGCTGGTACATAAGTTGGTTTTAAATTCTAGATTCGAACAGAAATTTAGTTGACAGAAGTCACATTATAAGGAGATGACCTAGCAAATCTTTATTTTTACTGTTTTCATGATTAATCGCTTCACGACTCACAAAGTTCGTGCTCGTAAAACCGAAACCTAGCAACAATATCCGTCTAAACGTATTTGATAGTTCCCATGGTTACGACGTTTCACGATAAACTTTCCTATTACTTAACAACAATAACATGGCTCTAATTTCTTATTTAACTATGAATCATAAATTTTAACATTAATATTACTATAACTTACCAAAGTTCAGGTTTCCAAACTAAAAAAATCATACACATTTCAGTCTCTTAGTTTTAAAACAAAAGCCATGTTTGGCTATCTGCTATGACTACGGAAAAAACTCGAACCCTAGATTATAGTTTTGTAAGCCCTTAGATTTACGGCTGTTTCATTGCAAGACTTGTCTGTCAATAATTGCGTATGTACAAGACGGGCTATCTGTGATATGCCCACATATGCTTCACTTATCCTTGAGAGAGGTAATGGCAAAAACATCAGTACGTCACCTGCAAACGTTTTCACAATTACCTCCAACTTCTAATCACAGAAACTTGATTACGTATAGAAAAACTAATTATAATTATAGCATACTAAATAATGAAGCTTATTAGATATTACACTCTATCAGTTTCTGAAGTAATAACACAAATCACAATAACATAAATTTACAATGATTAAAGTGTACTGAATTGTAAGTTGATATTTGTGGCCACATACCAACAAATATCAACACTGAGATAAAACATACATTTTTACGAGTTTGTGACTACCTGTAATGAAACTAAAATAAATAGAAACTTATTTCCTAAAGTTATAAGATCATATCTGTGAACGTGTTTTGTAACGTAATTATAAGTCAACCATAAAATATCTGCTACATCTGTTGCCAGTGAGACAATATACTGGTGCAATTAAACACACAGCTAGTGTTATTTACAGCTGACAACTGTTTAACATTGTTTTATATATACATGTGCAATTAAACACACAGTTAGTGCTATTTAAAAGTAAAAACTGTTTAACATTGTATTATACTGGTGCAATAAAACACACAGCCAGTGTTATTTACAAGTGGCAGTAATTTAACAGTGTATTATGCTGGTGTAATAAAACTCACAGCTAGTGTCCTCCACCAGAGGCTTAAGTAAGGAATCTATGAGGTGGTTCAAATACAATGACTTCCTGAACAGCCCACATGTAAAGGATCACCGTCCTCCTTCCGTCAAACTATATCATTTATTTTCATTTATTAAATGGTATTTGTTACACACTTAGCTACGATAAGTTTATGAGAGGGATAAAAGAAATTAATTATTGACAGACTCGAGTTCCCTTACGTCGGGACCGAAAAGAAAGAAAGCCAAAGACGCGCGAATCTCATCGAGATACGATGTGTTGATGTTGTGGTTCATGGGTTTCTTCTGCTTGTTTGTTTTCGGTGAAAAGCAGACTTCTACATTGTGAAAACAACAACCTGGTTCCAAAACTCCTCATGTAAAGGTAGACAAACAGTAGATCACTCAACCAGACTTAAACAGAATCCATCCATTTAATAACAACCAAGCCACTATTGCCGCATTCATCGATGTAAAGAAAGCCCTCGACTCTACGTGACATCGATTACACAAAATGAAACTAAAGAACACAATCCTCAGATGGACATCCAACTTCCTTACTGATGGAACAGCATCTGGTAAAGTCAGAAACATCATCTCTCAACCTTTCAACATTACATCAGGAGAAATGGAGTAACATAAAATATCTTTAGACGTGTTGTTATTGTCAACAATCAACTATATCAAAACGTCGCATTATATAAACAAAGTAAAACACTATGATCTTCAACAATGGACTCAATAAATAACTATTTTCATCAAAATACGAAGTACTCTAAGAAAACACACGACAACAAAGTAAACTGACACAGATATCTATATAATATATATCTACAACACTAGACTAAGAAAACTATAAGAAAAACTAACACAGATATCTATATAATAGATACTAAATTCAATACAATAAGATTGATAAAACGACGTTCCACGTTTATACAATCTACAACAATAAGTAAAATATAATAGCTATATTTGTAGTCTGTAAGTGAAAAGTTAGTAACAGATCTACCTAATCAAAGTACCGCAAATATCCACATACTGCACAACATTGTACTAAAAATTAATTAAAACAACAAAGAACCATAGATATACACTTACTGTACAACAATACACTAAAGTAAAAATTATAAAAAACAAAGTACCACAGATATACGCTTGTTGTAACCACTAGACTCAATTAAAAAATGATAACAAAGCAAACTACAACAGATATACACTTACTGTACAACAATACACTAAAGTAAAAATTATAAAAAACAAAGTACCACAGATATACGCTTGTTGTAACCACTAGACTCAATTAAAAAATGATAACAAAGCAAACTACAACAGATATCCACCTGGTGTACAACACTAGACTAAAGTAAAAATGATAATAAAACAAAGTACCACAAATATTACTTTATATTTTATTACAAGTTACAACTTTTAGAGTAAGTAAGAATAGTTTTTAAAACAGGTACGACGTTTCAATCACTCGTGGATCATTACAAATTATATAAGTTTTCACAGAAATGACATTTTAATATTTAAATTAATTCCCCGTCACACCAAACATGCTCGCTCTTTCAGCCGTGGGGGCGTATAATCTGACGGTCAATCCCACTATTCGTTGGTAAAAGAGTAGCTCAAGAGTTGGCGGTGGGTGGTGATGACTAGCTGCCTTCCCTCTAGTCTTACACTGCTAAATTAGGGACAGCTAGCATTGATAGCTCTCGAGTAGCTTTGTGCGAAATTAAAAACAAAAAACATACAAACAATTTAAAATAATATTCAAAACCAAATAGTTTATTTAAATTTTTGAAGTAATAATATTTACTTATTCATGTAGAAACACTACAAAAACGAATAAACGTAAAACAAGAAGCTTAGAAATGTGTGAGGAATTATCGATGTTAAGATATGTACTTGGTTAATGGTGGGACTGTTTGATTTTATTAATAAAATTTCTCTAATTCCATTCTTCTTTTGTTGGTGTCAGCTCATGTTTTTCCCTTTCCTCTGTCTACTATCTTTATGGATATTCTAACCAGCCTTGTAGACTTCTGTAATAAAGCTATTATAGAATCAAATCAGAAATCCAACCAACATTAATAAACCCATGTCAGAGATCACAAAAAGAAGCCTCGTCTAATTCATCTTACGACAAATAACAACCATCAGAAACCTTCAAGGTTCCAAGAAACCAGAACAACTTAATGAACAGTTTCCCTGTTCAAAAGCTGGTCCATTAAAAATTCCTAGATGAATTTAATGAAAAGTTTCAAAAATTCCTAACAACAACGAAGCGAAATTTGACATCAGCAAAAAGACAAGGCCCTGCCCTGTTAATAAAAACAAGATGGAATTTTATATCGAGTACAGACATCACAATCTTCTTTTCTAAGGAGTAAAAGTAGAAGTGATTGATCGGTACTTTGGGGACTCTGTGAATCATGAGAGGATTTTTAAATCCTGCAGCGGTTATTAAATAAGTATTGTTGATTCGCTAATTATTGTGAACCTATATTTATATATGTGTGTATGCAATTAACGGGTTCCTTGTTTTGCTATTGTTTCATTTGATATTTGTATGTATGGAAATGTTAAATAGTGGTAAAAGACATCTTAAGAATTTACCTTAAAAGTGTTTGCCAAGGAACCATACGATTTTGTTATTATCCCAACTTATATGAAACGTTTGTCAATGTCATAATATATCTTAAGAATTGGTAATTATCTCAACTCATCTCAGTGTTTGCTATCATCCAACAATATCTCAAAAGTTATTCAATGTCCCAAAACACCTCAGGAGCTTATATCTACCTTTCATTGCTGTTTAACCAGACCTTGCTTTTTCTACCTCTCACTTGGTTGAATACAAAATATATCTTTCAGGTGATTCGTACTTTTCTTTTTCTCAGTTTCAAACATTTTTCTGGTTTATTTACAAGTAATATAACACTACAAACAATGGTAAAACAGGAAACCCAGACATTTTGTTGTAGATAAGTTCTGGTCTAAAATATCTTGTTAAGGAAACCTATAAGAAACATTTCGAACCTTTTGTAGAAAGAATCACTAAATAGTGAAGTGCCACCTGTCGACGTATAGTTTAAACTAATAAGGTGTATATTACATTTGTTTACACTTTTTCGGTTTTGTTTGCGAAATAATTTTGTTCATTTTCTTTTGACATTTCATATATAAAAGATTTTCTGAAGTGTTTTATTTTCAGAAACAACTTTGTGATAATATTTAATGTTTAATTAATTAAAATATCGTATTTCGTTTGCCAGCAATTGTTCACACTTTATTTAAAACTCCTTAAAATGACGTTATAACTATAAATAAATGCGTGTCTTTATATTAAATCAAATCGATTTATCTACTATGTCCCTGGAGAGAATCAAGTCCCTTGTTTTAAGGTTTTAAATCTGTAAACTTACCGCTGTCCTACTAGGGGACAACTGATTATGAAGCAGTTACAGGGTACAATCAGCTCCGACCTGACAACAGATGAAACAATTAAATATATAAATGATGTATTTAAAATTACTGATAACCACATCATAAAAATTATATTGATAGCCTTAAGAAAGGCTTGCGTTAACCAAATTCTTTAGGATAGTACAAACATACAGTACGTGCTACAATAGAGTAAAACATTATATATCAAGTTACTTTTAAAGAACAATAGAAAATAAATCAATAAATCACAGGTGAAACATCGAAATTATATTAATCTTCATATTAAGTACAACAGAACCTCACTGGAAGTGCTTGAGTTTAGCAAACAGGTAATACTTTGTGTCCAACTTTGGTTTTAATGACTATAAACAGTCCTTGAGGCATTGTTGTAACATATTTAATCAAAGTTTTCTTTGGGAATGTACTCCAAGTGTTTCAAGTACATTCCGATAAGATCTCTTTGGAAGTAACTTTCGATTTGTCAAATCCTAGATCTGATCAGTTAGGTTTAAAACAGGACTCTGTGAGGGTCATTATATCATTTAAATGACTCCAGCAGCTTCTTTCTTAGCTAAGTAATTTCTGTATAGGTTGGATGAATGTTTGGGGTCATTATCTTCTTGGTAGTAGAATTCTTTATCAATAATACACAAGCCACTTGGTATACCATGATGGATCAGTAGTTGATGGTACTTGTATTGGTCCATTATTCCATCTATTTGACAAATATCTGTTACCTCAGCAAAACAACAACCCAAAACCATTACACTACTTCCCCCTTGCTTCAGAGTAGGTGCTATGCATTGAGGTATTTTTCATCTTTCTTCCACGAGATGTACAATCTATAGTACTAAACACTGCTTTTATTAAGGCTTATTTGTGGAATGCTATTAATTGGTTTCTTCTTGCCTATACCAGTACCATGTGCTAGCTCCTTTCTATATAGTTAATATACTGCATGTGGTACCATGAGAGTTATTTCAGACCCTAAATGTGAACAGTATTCATTCAAATACAACCCTTATGACATACCCTTGTGACAAGAACATGGTAATTCTAATAAATGATAGCTATTTTTACTCTAGTTCGTTCATTCAGTTGTTAACAGGGGTCAGCGAAACATTACTATAGTGTTGAAATTTATATATTGTACTGACATGAAAGAATTAACACATGTAACGGAAAGAATAACAGAATATTCTCTTGTCTTAACAGTTTTCAATCCATACTATATAATGCTTATAATGTCTATATACAAATATTATTGAATATTCACTTAATTATTCATCTTAAAGGGAATGTTTAATTTTATGACGTAATATAACATAACCTCTTGATATGATAACTTGAAATGAAGCACAAAGCTACACAATTGGCTATCTGTTCTCTGCACACCACGGATATCGAAGCCTAGTTTACGGAGGTGCGAGTTCACAGATATACTGCTGTGGCACTGGAAGGAAACAAGTTCTTATTTCTACTTTTTCTCTGTCGGCAGTAGCTTCCATCTGTCAGACATTTCAAATTCAAACATTATTGAAAATGTTTCAAATATAGCTTATATAGCTATATAGCTAAGTTGATGATTTATCTTGTGATGAAACTACATGTTATTGTTGGTAAACAAAATATATAAAAAGTTGTAGTTGCTAAAATAGCAGTCACACCTGGCTGACTGCAACTATTATTACAGCAGTCAAGCTTGTCGTAATACGTTAATTACTACAGCAGTCAAACGTGTTATGATACATCAGTTAATATGGCAGTAAAACTTTTCTTCATACAGCAGTTAATACAACAGTGAAACTTGTTTTAATACATCACTTACTACAGCAGTCAAATGTTTTATGATACATCAGTTACTATACCAATCAAACTTGTTCTAATACATTAGTTACTTTAGCAGCCAAACTTCTCTTCATGCGTCAGTTATTAGAGCAATCAAATTTGTCTTCATACGTCAGTTATAGCAGTCGAACTGGTCATGATACATTAGTTACTATAGCAGCAAAACTTGTCTTGATACATCAGTTACAATAGCAGTAAAACTTGCCTTGATACATCAGTTACTATAGCAGTAAAACTTGTCTTTATATAATAGTTACTATAGCAGAAAACTTGTCTTGATACATCAGATACTACGGCAGTAAAACGTGTCTTGATACGTTATTTAATATATGAGTCAAACTTGTTTTAATACATCAGTTTTATAACAGTAAAACTTGTTTTAATACATCAGTTTATAATAGTAAAACTTGTTTTAATACATCCTTTATCATAGCAATCAAACTTCTTTTGATGCATCAGTTACTATAACTGTCAAACTTGTTATGATACGTCAGTTACTATAGCATTGAAACTTGTTTTAATACATCAGTTACTACAACAGTCAAACACGTTATGATATATCAGAATACTATATAAGTAACACTTGTAATGACATATAAATTACTATAGCACTCGAACTTGTCATGAGACATTATTTACTATAGCAGTAAATATTTGTCTTCATACGTTACTTAGTATAGTAGTCGAATTTGTTCCAATACATCAGTTATTGTAACAGGAAAACTTGTCTTCATACACAAGTTACTATAGCAGTGAACCTTGTTATGATACATCAACTAATATAAAAGTCAACCTTTTCTTAATAGGTCAGTTACAATATATTAATTACAATAGCAGTAAAACTTGTTTTTATACATCAGTTACCATAGCATTCAAACTTTTTTGATGCGTTAGTTACTATAACAATCAAACTCGTTATGATAAATCAGTTATTATAGGAGTAAAACATGGTATGATACATCAGTAACTATACCAGCAAAACTTGTCTTAATACATCAGATACTATAGCAGTAAAAGTTGTCTTGATAGATCAGTTAGTACGGCACTCAAACTTGACATGATACATGAGTTACAAAGAAGTCAAACTTTTCTTCATACGTCAGTTACTATAGCAGTCAATCTTGTTTTAATACATTAGTTACTATAGCGGTAAAACTTGTTTTGATGTGTCAGTTACTATAACAGTCAAACTTGTTTTGATGTGTCAGTTACTATAACAGTCAAACTTGTTTTGATGTGTCAGTTACTATAACAGTCAAACTTTTAATGATACATCAGTTACTATACCAGTCAAACTTGTCATGAAACATCAGTTACTACAGTAGTAAATCTTGTCATGATACGTCGGTTACAATAGCAGTAAAACTTGTTATGATTCATCAGTGACTACAGCAATAAAACGTGTCTTGATACGTTTTATACTAAAGCAGTTAAACTTCTTGTAATACATCAGTTACCATAGCAAAAAAAAACTTTTTGATGTGTCAGTTACTATAGCAGTCAAACTTGTTATGATACATCAGTTACTATAGCAGTAAAATTTGTCATGATACGTTATTTACTATAGCAGTAAAACTTGTCTTGATACTTCTGTTACTCCAGCAGCTATAGCATTCAAACTTGTCATGATACATAAGTTGGTATAACACTAAAACTTGTCTTCATACATCAGTTACTATAGCAGTCAAACTTGTTATGATATGTTAATTACTATAGTATTCAAACTTATTTTGATGCGTCAGTTCCTATAGTAGTAAAACTTGTTTTAATACATCAGTTACCACAGCAGACAAACATTTTTGATGCTTTAGTTACTATAGCAGTCAAACTTGTTATGATACATCAATTACTATAACAGTAGAATGTTTTATAATACGTTAGTTAGTATTAGCAGTCAAACTTGTCATCATATGTTAATTACATATCTCATGATACATCAATTACTATAGCAGTAAAACTTGTTTTTACACATCAGTTACCATAGCATTCAAACTTCTTTTGATGCGTTAGTTACTAAACAATCAAACTCGTTATGATAAATCAGTTATTATAGGAGTAAAACTTGTTTTTATACATCAGTTACCATAGCATTCAAACTTCTTTTGATGCGTTAGTTACTATAACAATCAAACTCGTTATGATAAATCAGTTATTATAGGAGTAAAACCTGGTATGATACATCAGTAACTATACCAGCAAAACTTGTCTTAATACATCAGATACTATAGCAGTAAAACTTATCGTGATACATCCGTTACTACAGCAGTAGAACTTGTCTTGATACTCCATTTACTAAAGAAGTCAATCTTGTTTTAATACATCAGTTACTACAGTAGCCTAACTTCTTTAAATATATCAGTTACTATAGCAGTTGAACTTGTCATGATACATCAGGTACTAATAACAGTAAAACTTATCTTGACACGTCAGTTACTATAGCAGTAAAACTTGTTTTGATTCATCAGTTACTATAATACAGTGAAACTTTTTATAATACGTCAGTTTCTATAACAGTCAATCTTGTCATGTATGTTAATTACTCTAGTAGTAAGACTTGTCTTGATACGTCTCTTATTATTGCAGTAAAACTAGCTGCCTTCCCTGTATCTAGTCTTACCCTGCTAAATTAGGGACGGCTAGCACAGATAGCCCTCGAGTAGCTTTGTGCGAAATTCAAAACAAACAAACAAACAAGCAGTAAAACTTTTTATGATACATCATTTACTATAGCAGTAACACGTGTCTTGATACGTCGGTTACTGTAGCAGTGAAACTTGTTTAATACATTAGTTACAATAGTAGTCACACTTGTTTTGGTGCGTCAGGTACTATAGCAGTCAAACTTGTTATTATACATCAGTCATTATAGCAGTCCAACTTGTGATGATACATCAGTTACTACAGCAGTAAAACTTGTTATGATACGTTACTTACTAAAGCAGTCCAACCTGTTTTAATACTTCCGTTTCTATAGCAGTGAAACTTCTTTTAATAGATCAGTTACTATAGCGCTGAAACTTGTCTTGATACGTCTGTTACTATCGCAGTAAAATTTTGTTTTAATGCATTAGTTACTATAGTTATCGAGTTTGTCACGATACATCAGTAACTGTTTCAGCAAAACTTGTCTTGATAGATCAGTTAGTGTAGCAGTAATACTTGTCTTGATACATCAGTTACTATAGCAGTAAAAACTTATTTTAATAGATCAGTTACTTTAGCAGTCAAACCTGTCTTGATGCGTCAGTTACTATAGCAGTGGAAGTTGTCATGATATAACAGTTACTCTAGTAATCGAACCTTGCTGAATCCGAGTGTTACTGGTACAATAAGAGAATACTGCACTTGCAACAGTCCGAACAGTAAGTTAAATAGCCTCTTCACGTTTTTCTGTTGTTTTTTTAAAACCTTTAAACATATTTAAATAAAAAAGATTATTTGAAATGGATTTACTTTAATAGTTTGTGAGGATGAATTGTTCTCAGAGTTCTCCCCTACGGAGAAAAACTTTCATTTTGACATCGAAGTAAATCCTTTCATTTCAAAAACAGATTAGACGTGTTATGCATTACGTTGGAAATAAATGTAATATTGTAATTTCAGTTGCCAGTATTAGGTGTATATTATCGACATTTAGAGCTGGGAGCTGTAACAACATTGTGGTTTTGAAAATTATTAAAGTACATCAATCCAGAAGAACGGTTTCTTTAAAGACTGTAGCTTCATTAGCATTTCTTTAGCAATTATTAGAAAGTATAAATTTACATAATTATTGTAATACTTCTCTTGGTTGTCTACGATAGTAAGATAGAAAGGATTTGACAGCAGCTCAAATGTATTTTATATTTAGTAGGATTTAAAACCACAAGATGACAGCACATATGATTATAATTTTATCGAGATCTGCGCAAAAGCGCGAATAAAAATGGAAACTGGATTATAATTTCATCATTTATTTCAAATTTAGGCTTAAAATATATTTAACCTAACATCATTAATTACCTCACAAGCAACGCATATACTTGAGAAATAACAACAATACCTTGTGTAATAATTACAGTAAATGAAAATTTCTGTTTTTTTTACAGAATTTCACACAAACATACAAAAGGACTGTCGAGGCATATTTGTCATTAATGCTGAACTGATAATCTAAATGGATGGCAACTAGTTACAAATAACCACTTAAACCCTTTGGATACTCTTGTGTGATCATTTAGTTAGATTTAACTGTCACTATTATAGTGCATATTAACTTCGAAGTAAGGCATTGAGCCCCGAAACAGGAACCATTGGATTCATGGTTTGGGCACCTCTTCTTCTGGGAGTTTGACATATTTGTTTTCCATTTCAGAGAAGAAAAAGTAGTGGGAAAAATATCATGCATCCGAACACATGTTGGGTTTTAAAATACAGATCAAGTGTATTGTAAAAACTTTAGAGCAAGAAATAAAGTAATGTAATACGGTTACATCTGACTTTGGTGGGATGTGTTTCACAGCAACCCTCTCACCACTACTACTACTAGGAGCACCAACAAAGCTTTCAAGGTAACCATGTTATCGCTACTACTACCAAGAGAACCACAAAGAGTTTCAAATCATCCATACCATCACCGCTGGAGCACTACAATTACCTGCTAGTGCTAGGACCAGTACTAAAGAACTTTTAATGTATTCCTTTACATGTAATATGTTTTACTGTATTATATATGTATTAATAAACTATTTTTTGCCCCAGACTCATAAAAGTACACAAGTCTGGTGTACCACCACTTATCACATAGCAGAACTTTTTCTGCAGAGATCAGTTCTGTACAATAATTTAAAGTGAATTACAAGCAAAACGTTTAAAAATACACGATAATTAATAAAGTTATTTTTTCAAAAAAAATGTATTTATCGGTAGTGATTTACTTAACATTAAATAATATATCTTTAACCAATCCAAGTAAATTAGGATTATTTTTGTATAAGTTTTCAGATATCTTAAGCTAATATCCTAAATTAACTGGGAGTATTAGCCATCATTTTTCTAGAGAACTCTTAAGAAATCTAAGAAATAACAATTCTTTTTTCTGCTTTTTACGTTAAGTCAGGAAAGTTACATCTTTTTCTTGTTAATGTATAAAAGTAGGATAAAGAGAGTGTTGGACTCACAATAAAAACTACATACCTAATATTATCTAAACATTTGTTTAGTTATACACGATTTAATACAGACAACACAGAAAGTAAATTATCGGTTGTCTTTGAAAAATAATTTGTTATTGGTTTAGTTTGAATTTCGCGCAAAGTTAAAGGACAGCTAGCTGTGCTAGCCGTCCCTAATTTAGCAGTAAACAAACTAGAATGAAGGCAGTTAATCACCACCACCGACCGCCAACTCTTGGGCTACACTTTTACCAGCGAATAGTGGGATTGATGGTAACATTATGACACCCCCACAAATGAAAGAGCAAGTATGTTTAGTGAGGTTCTCAGATTGTGAGTCAAGCGCACAAGCTATGTGATTAAGAAATATTCATGTTTTATGTTAACGTGCCTTAACTGTGTAAGTAACACAAAACATACATTAATTTACATAATAGCTGCTAACACAAACATCACATGATTCTTCAATAACACAGGATGTCCGAAACATCTGGAACCTTAAGTGGTATGCATCTCAAACGTCCTAGCTGGATTGAATGATACCTTTCCAGATTAGCAGAGGTGAACCTCAGGAATGGACCCCATGATATAAAGGCTTGACCTGGGCACCGTTCAATGCATACGCGTCCAAAAACAAAAAATCAGGGCACCGAACTTCTGAAACAACGAATTCTCTACGAGCGTCGCACAACATTTCTATCTCTTTCATCACACAAGGAAATAGGTCGGAAATTTCCTCAAACATCCCACCGGTTTTCAGTTTCACCTGAACCAACTGCAACAGGTTTAATACACTTCTACTTAATCCTATTTCCACCGTAAACAACAGAAACTAGCTAGACAAATACGTAGACAAAATCACTAATACTATAACACTAGCAACCAAGTTAAAAAAGCCCTACATCAAACAAAGTTAACACAATTTAACACTGGAAACTCAAGCCAGAAATATATAACTAGAACGAAAACGTTTAAGAAAAAATTTCATGACTGCTCGGGACCGTTCAGTTAAAACAAAACTCAACAGAATTCATGTTCTAACCTAAAGAAGAATAACAGTTTTAAAAAACGACAATTCGCTACTATTCTGTAGTTTTCTGAATAGCCCCCAAAATCAACCAAAATAATTTTGAAATAATTTTGAATCTTTAACTAACGGGAAAAATGACAACTAATTATTTTATTATATTAAATACAACAAGATTATTACTAAAACAGACATTGATAAAACTGACCTGTTACCCAAATATTAACACAATTATTTTTCTAACATTGATTCTCCCCAGTTTAACGTACAACTTAAACAATAATTTGGTAACCACATTACCTTCATCCCTAACATATTATTCCGGAATTTACCATGTACTATCGATACACAACCACTACTGGACAGTCACCTCGCTTCTTCTGTGTGGGTATTTGGGTATGTTGAAATTTTAAATACCCAGGAGGGTCAGGTGCACAAGACCTCTTCCTCCATTCCTATCTTTCATGTTGGCGACTATTATGTTGTTGTTGTAGTAAGTACTTTTGGGCCAGAGTATTACACAGTACTCCGGCTCTTTTTCAGGGCAATGTTCATGTATTGACTTGATTTGCCTTTTTTTTTCCCGTCATTTATTTATTACTTTTTTCCTCTTTTATCCCATTTTTATTTTTTTTACTTTTATTCCATTTTTAGTTTTTTCACTTTTATTCTTATATATATATATTTCCCTTTTCCATACATATTCCTTTTTTTTTTTCCATATATTTATAGCCACCCAGTAACACAGTGGTATGTGTGCGGACTTACACACTAAATACCGGGTTTCTATACCCGTGGTGGACAGAGCACAGATAGCCCATAGTGTAGCTTTGTGCTTAATTCTAAACGAACAAGGATCCATATATATTTATCGGAAAAATATAATAATAATAATAAACAAAAATAATAATAAAGAAAATAAAAACAAAAAACATTTAAAAATAGAAATAAAACTAGTTTTAAGCGTCTAGTGCATGGTGGCGAGCTTGATTTATATTTCTTAAATATAGATTCATTGGAGAGAGGTACTTAGGACTATGTTCATCATGTACGTAGTATCTGTCGAGATCACACATTAAATCATTCTTATTAAAATAATTTAGTGCATTATGCAAGAGTCTTACAGATACTGTCTCTATGTTTGCATACTTGTGCATAAATGTGGATGAAGAACTGTGGGGGTGCTTTATAAGCTGAAATTAAGGTTGAATTTTATATTTTTTGTAGTTTGTGTAATTGTTTTTGTGTTATGTTTATCCAGGCTGGACATGCGTATTCTATTATAGGTCTAATGTATGTTTTGTAGATTTTTATTATATTATCAGGTGATGTGCCTTGATTTTTACCTGACATACTCCTTGCATAATTTGCTCTTTTCCAGATTCTAGTCAGGATATTGTTTGTATGCTGTATCCACGTTAATTTGGTATCGTAAGTTAATCCTAAAAATTTAGCCGAGGTAGCAGTATGTAAAATTGATCCGTTAATGTATAACTTAGGTGGATCTTTTCTTCAGTTTATTTAATCTGGTGAATAGTATTACTTGGGTTTTCGGAATAGTTATTTTTATTCTATATTTCTGGCATTATTCTAAATTATATCAGGACATGGTTGGAGGTTAATGGACAGTCACGACCTCTTCAAGAGTTTGTTTTTGAATTTCGCGCAAAGCTAAAGGAGGGCTATCTGTATTAGTCGTCCTTAATTTAGCAGTGTAAAATTTGAGGGAAGGCAGCTAGTCATCACCACCAACTCTTGGGCTACTCTTTTACCAACGAATAGGGGAATTGACCTAACATTATAACACCCCCGCGGATGAAAGGACAAGTTTGTTTCATGGAACGGGAATTTGAACTCGCGACCCTCAGATTACGAGTCAAGTAATCTCCAAGCCCGTTCCCTTGGCTGTGGTTTCGCTAGATAGTAGATAGGGACAGATAAGGGACTCCCTTATAGCCGTCAGTAGAACTTTAAAATCTCTAAACACCATAACCACCTGGTGTAATAGATGGAGAGTAGCTATGAACCCAATTAAAACATCAGGAGTTATATTTCAGCGTAGCCTCAACAGATATTTCAAAAAATGTCAAAAGGTAAAGTCATGCCGGGACTTCAAGAGAAAAATCTCCACTGGCGAACTCCAAACGAACATTATAACAATAAAAAACTCCGCTCCTGGCCATGTTGGTACCCGTAACATTATGCTTTAAAATCCATTAATCAATCTTCTTTCACGCCTACTTAACATAGTGAAGATATCTTTATTGTCGAGCCATATTACCCAGATTGCTGGTGAAAAGCAATAATTACAGTAATACCTAAATCAGATTAATAGCAGTTAACTCCAATCCCGACGACTTCAGACCAGTCAGTCTCCTTAGCTGCCTGGATAAAGTTCTTGAACGTATTATTTAAACAAACTTCTTCTACATTGTGAAAACAACAACCTGGTTCCAAAACTCCTCATGTAAAGGTAGATAAATAGTAGATCACTCAACCAGACTTAAACAGAATCCATCCATTTAATAACAACCAAGCCACTATTGCCGCATTCCTCGATGTAAAGAAAGCCCTCGACTCTACGTGACGCCCTCAGATATCGATTACACAAAATGAAAGTAAAGAACACAATCACCAGATGGGCATCAACTTCCTTACTGATGGAACAGCATCTGGTAAAGTCAGTAACGCCATCTTTCAATCTTTCAACATTATATCAGGAGTACCTCAAGGATCCATTCCTATACATACTCTGTGATACTGACATCACCTTCCAAAACTAAATGTACACATTCTTCTCACTATATGCTTACCATATTGCTGTTTGGAGCACCTTGTAAAACCCCCTTATAGCTGTCAGTAGAACTTTAAAATCTCTAAACACCATAACCACCTGGTGTAATAGATTGAGAGTAGCTATGAACCCAATTAAAACATCAGGAGTTATATTTCAGCGTAGCCTCAACAGATATTTCAAAAAATGTCAAAAGGTTAAAATCAAACTGAACAATAATGAAATAACACTATGCCCCACAGCCACAATTCTTGGTAAAATCTTCGACAGCCTGAACACTTCAAGGGCATAGATAAATCCATCAGTAAATCTATGTCACATTTACGGTTAATCACACGTAGAAAGAAAGGTTGCAAACCAGAAACACTGATAAAAGAATCTATTCATCATGCACTCGTCCCTTAATAGAATACGGGTGTTAAATCACCTTCAACATGTCAAGTAGAATCAAATTACAGTTATAACAGAACAGAGTTCTCAAGCTAGCCTTAAGACATCCAAAAATTACCCCAGCAAGCGATTTACATAAAATATGTAATATTCATTTAATAAATGAGAGATTAATATATCTTGCACTTAAATATTATAATTAAGCAGAAAAAGAAATCCCCTAACTGCCACCCTCCACACGATGACGAGTGTATCATACAAAACAAGTCCTCATACAATGAATACCTAGTCACGAAAGAAACCTAAACGCACTTGACAAACATTACTAATTCGTTTGGACACAGAACAAGTAGACTATTCGGCAGCAGTCCTGTTTAAAAGTGGTGTTTTTTTTTCTGGGATCTTCTGTTTTTCCACACATCAAATTTCCTGGCACTCTTGGATTCTTTAACCCCAACACCAGGTGGCCCTGTTATAAGGTTGTCCGGTGTGACGTACTTTGTTGACTTCAAACCTTCTTATCAGCACCTCAACATCAAAATCGTCATCATCACCATCAACGCCTCTTACCTTGATCTTCTCTTTGCCTCAGCATCCACCAGACATTCGCCAAATTTCATGATTAACAAACATTAACAATCGTTAAAACTGTAATTACAAAATTCCTTGACCTTTTCACAACATCTACGTGTGTGGAACAAAAGGGGATAATATTATTCCTGAACACTCTATCACAACATCTACGTGTGTGGAACAAAGGGGGATAACATTTTTCCTGAACACTCCAGTTTTGTAAGGTTATAAACCTTTCCTTCAAAAACTAAATATTCCTCCATGAATTTTTGCTTTTGTTTGTTTCACTGTTAGGTTAGGCAATGATGTCTTAAGAGTAGTCGGTACATGAGGTTAGCTGACCGTTTTAACTCTGGTTTAGCCTCCTGGCGGACCAACGGTAATCTTGGGAAGTTATAACTCTGAACATCAGGTAGAGTTGCTCATGGTGAGAAGAAAATATATATATACAATCATTCTGTAACTATGGATAGTTCTTTTATCTCAAATCAAGATTGGACAGTTGCTTCAATTTTTGCGCTAGCCGTCCCTAATTTAGCAGTGTAACACTAGAAGGAAGGCAGCTAGTCATCACCACCCACCGCCAACTCTTGGACAACTCTTTTACTAACAAATAGTGGGATTTACCGTCGCATTATAACGCTCCCACGGCTGAAACGGCGAGCAAGTTTGGTGCGACGGAGATTCGAACCCGCGACCCTCAGATTATGAGTCGAACGCCTTAACCCATCTGGCCATACCGGGCCTGGGGGGGGAAGACAAGTATAACTGTAATTTCCACACAAAAAAACAAACAGCTGGTGACGTGGCACTTTCCACGATTCATACAAGAACTCTGGTAACTACGTAAGAGCCAGAAATTTAGAAGAAACAAAATAAATGCGGAAATTTCTATTTTACACTTTATATATATCAATTTTATTACTTTCTTATAAACGTAGCCCTTTAACTCAGATGTTTTACGTCTTCCCCACAAAATGAAAGGGTGAGTTGGTTTTCCCTTGAGTTCAATCTCAAAATCAACGCCATTGAGCAAAATATAACTTGTTTATTTGTTTCTCACACTTTTGTGGATTCAATGTTCTAATTCTGGCGTCAGATACAATAAATTTTCTTAAGAAACTTAAAAATAACTACTAAGGAATTCAACGCCTTGCCTGTAAACAAAGGTCTGCTTACAACTGTCTGAGAACTGAAACTTACCAGAACACAGTAAATAGAGGTTGTTTGATGAATATGTATGGTAAGCGAAACTTAAAATTACTGATAACATTTTAATTTTGCCCCTTTGTTTAAGAAGACTGATTTACTATTTTATCTATTTCTCTTGCTAATGAAAATTGAATAAAAGCAACATATGGCTTCAATATATATATAGTTCAAGAACATTTATTTCGATAAATTGTATCACTAAGGAGATGAAAACATCACGGGCTGGGAGTGTTTGGAAAAGAGAAACAAAACCATTTACACATACTTAGTAAACAAACCTCGTTTATCTTGGCAAGAAGCCAAGCACGTAAGTAAATTAGGGACCATTTCTTAAAAAGTTATTTGTATAATGTAATATCGTAATTAACTAATTTTTTAGCGTACTAAAGTTAATTAGATGGTAAAGATTATTCAATCAGACAGGTCTAGCCTTAAGCAACAGGCCATGTAAATTAAACAATTAGTGTATTACAATGCATAGCATATTGCGCCAGGAGTAATATATGAAAGTAACACAGGAAACTGTTCTACGTGTTCTACGGAACGTTTTTTTGTAATTTTCTGATTAGCTACGTGCATTAACATTCATTTAAGTGCTAACGACCAAGCTTCAACTGACTTCTGACAAAGTCAAGAAAACATAACACGACATAAGGTTATAATTCGTGTTTTTACATAGTTTGGACAAGAATATCTGAAACGTAAACGTGAATTTTTATGTGAAAACTTGGACCTTTCTCAAGGGAGATTTTATTCAGTGTAGTACTGTGTTTAACGTTGATTATAAACATATCACTTGATGATTATTAAATATCGTGAACAGATGGGCCAACAATTTTTAAATAACGTATCTAATTATTATTAAATAAGAGTGGATTGTAGATAAAGGACTGATTTGTTTAAAATTTCTGGCAAAGCAACACGAGGGCTATCTGCATTAGCCGTCCCTAATTTATCAGCGTAAGACTAGAGGGAAGGCAGCTAGTCATCACTACCCACCATCAACTCTTGAACTACTCTTTTACCGACGAATAGTGCGATTCACCTTCACATTATAACTCCCCATGGCTGAAAGGGCAAGCATGTATGGTGCGACGGGGATTAGAGCCTGCGACCCTCAGATTACGAGTCGAGTACCTTAACCACAGTAGACAAGAGAAACCTAATACTTGATAATTATTATGAGCAAGACAGAGATTAACTCTAATTCTGCAATAAGTTTTTGACTTCTTTATACAGGGTGTTCGGAAAGTCGCTGTGCACTTATATATTTATTAAAAGACATGTTTCAACCACAATTCCATAATTACTATTAGCGCAGATAGCCCTCGTGTAGCTTTGCACGAAATTAAAATAAAATGAGCCATATCACATAATAACAAACAACACACATACACAAAGTTCAGATGAACATACATTTTTAATTATGAACAATCTATTGCTTGGAAAACCACTTGAACACAGGAAAGAAAATTCAAGTGCTGTTTCAGCTCGTTCCTCGCTCAAACAGCTATCTTCTCTAGCGAGTGGTAACTACAACATAGTGCATATAATATATCTCAATCACCACTGAGGGAATCGGAAAACAAGGGTCGTGATAACCTCTCATTTGATGGATTCTCACTACAAAAAACCGGGTTTCGATACCTGTGTTGGGCAGATCACAGATAGCCTATTGTGTAGCTTTGCATTTAATTCCAACCAAACATCTAATAACTAATCACCTACTTTTCTACCTAATAACGTGTTACCCTTACCACGAAATGAAAAGGTTGGAATGGGCAGCAGGAGGTTGGCTGACCAGTGCAACTGTAATGCAATTCCTCTTCACCGACCACTACATCAGATTAAGTCCTTGTTTTGAATAAATTAGTGAACAACTATTTGATGAAATTATTTTTCTGATCCATGTGAATCTATCTCTTCAGATGTCCCAGATCATGTTCTTCAATGCACTACGGACTGTGCCAATGCATCAACTAATAAATAAGCCTTGGTCGACACTATAAAGTAATCAAGAGCAGCAAGGACTTAGTGATGACTTACCTCAGTCTTTTGAAACAGATGATCAACTTTGATGGCTCATGTCTACAAAGTAAATCCTACAGTTCTCTGTTGGAGTTTACTTTGCCTTCACTGGTTCTTCACCTGAACATTATTCACACTAGCACCAGACATCTAGAAGAACTATTATTCATTGTTAACATAAGGGTGGATAATACCCTGGTACTGTTTAGTTTTTGTCCTGTATAAAGTTTGAAGAATACCTTGTTATTGAGTGTTGGAATCACTAGCTACAGCATGAGGACCATGGTTCAGATGTTTAAAGCAGCGTTAAAGATACCTTACTGACCTTGTTACTGGTCCTACAAGACCCACATGTGAAGTGCATCCATGCTACATTAGTCTATTTGTGCTAATTTTGACTTCAAAATTCCACTTTTATGCACATTATCACATATCTTTCTGGTTTAAGTTTCTTTCTTTATCTGCTGGAATACTATCTTTAGTTTTAAATTTACAACTAAAGACAGAAACTTCAGGGGTCACTTTCGTTGTAGTCTCTTCAATGTAAGTTACATTAGCTGCTAACGGTGCAGAATTAGTAGAAATCATCTGTTATACTGTAAGTAGGCATAAAGTGTTCATACTTACGCATTTCTATTTTTTCAGTGAAACGAAAATGAAAAAGATAATACATGGAGGCTTCGCTAGATACACTGAACCCGATTCTAGTTAACAGTTCGCCGATATCCCATTGTTAACATTTCGCCGATATCCCATTGGTGTCTTGAAAAATCAGAACAAAAAATTCCTAATCGATACCATACTGAAACGCTGAAAACCTTTGCACTTATGGGCTGGAGCCGCGTTTATCTTAATTACCTATTGGCGCCTCTGCAAAGTCTGATTGTCGATAACAAAACCCTAACTCCAAAACCTAAGCACCTCAACTGCGGTATCGAACGCAGGCTGGGCTAGGCGCTTGCGACAGGAGTTCTTTGAGACCATAGCAAGTTAACATTACTTTATCTGTCGCACATTTTACGATATTTGTATATCATTTCTAGCTCCAATCACATAAAGCAATATATTCAATACATGCATGCTTATCGGAGCAAACCACGTACTTCTTTTTTTAGGTGTGGATAACCTTTTTCCTTGAATGTATACCACGTGATTGATAAAAATAATACCCTCGTCCTCCTCACCTAACTACTCTAGTTCCCTTGTATACTTCAGTTCAGAAAGAGGTCATGTGGTGTCAATGATTTTTTTAGTTTTTCTCATATGTTGTCTGTTTGGACGTTCAAGGTACGATGACAATCGTTATAACAGCTCATGAACTGCATTGTCAAAGGTTAATCTTTATACTTTATGTCAAAACCAGAGATACATTTTTTTATAATGTTAACCACAGAAGAGACTTTGTTCTATGCCCCAAGGCATTTTAACATTAACATTATTATTTTTTCCAAACGTTTTATTAAACAAACTGTTGATGCATTTTAACCTTTGGACATCTAATGTTTTTATAGTGTGTTTATTTTTCACACACACACACACACACTGCTAGATTTATTAGAAAACAACATTTGGTGAACGTTTACACTGCTCATGTAACAGTCCTGATGATTTACTTTAGAACATTCGGTTTTCCTGCTTTCCCTGTGACAGTTTCTCCCGGTGCTTATTGTGCTTCTTGTAATGGTAGTGATTTTTGCATCATTCTCAACATCACAGTTTTCATAGTTACAAGTTTCTGAGTAGAACAGTGAGGTAAAACATTCCACGACTCTTCACTGTATGTCGAAGACACTTTGTTTCCAACAGTCTGCTGCACTTGTTTTTATAGCTGACATTAAACCAGCTTTTCTCAATTTTCTTTAGTGTCACGGTTCATCTGAACTTCAACAAATTTACCGAGATTTACTGCAGAATATAATAAATGTAAGACATTTATGGCAATGTTATTTCATTGCTGCTGTGCTGAGCTGATGCACGTTACATCAATTTATAGTTAGCTTTTGGGAGATATCATGTAGTTTGTATCATATTTTGGAACATTTTTTAAAAGTATTGTCAACTAATCTTAAGCCTCGTAACAGCCCACCTCAAATTCCTATGCGGCTGGCCCATAAGTAGGTCTGTATTCTTCAGATGAGAATCACTGTACTAAATTATTCTTTCTTAGAAATTCTGTACTTTTTAGCTGCAAGTCTTTGAACAATTATGTTCTGTGAATATTTCTTTCTGGATAAGGTAACCTCATATCTCCAGTCATAAATCAATCCTCTGGTGATATTGCACTGGCCAGTGATAGATAATTCATTGTGAACCATGTCGCCCCGTGCGCCATCACTACTATCTGCAGAAATACGCCATGTACAATGACCAAGTTACATCTGTATTTCAAATATAAATGGCCCAGCATGGCCAGGTGGTTAAGGCACTCGGCTTATAATCCGAGGGTCGCGGGTTCGAGTTCCCGTCATACCAAACATGCTCGCCCTTTCAGCCGTGGGTGCGTTATAATGTGACGGTTAATCCCACTATTCTTTAGTAAAAGAGTAGCCCAAGTTGGTGGTGGGTGTTGATGACTAACTGCCTTCCCTCTAGTCTTAGACTGCTAAATAACGGACGGCTAGCGCAGATAGCTCTCGAGTATCTTTGCATGAAAATCAAAACAAACAAATAATCAAATATACATTTTTTATGTTTCTCTTTAAGTCTTCTTATTTTTAAATTTTCGTTAGGTAACAGAGCTTTCAGTGTGACTTAACTTATTTTTAATTACATAATTTCTCTTTGTGTTTGTGAAGTACAATCAGAGAATCGTTTCAAATCTAAAATTAATAACTTTGATACGAAAGCGTCATCACGTATTACGTACTCATTTGTTCCACCTTGGGTGAACCACAAGCAAAACAGCTATCTGGTGGCGATAATTACTGGTATTATTTGAGGACCTTCGAGACAATAAAGCCATCTACACTCGACAGTGAATTGCTACATATCATAAAGTACTAGTTTTTATGTCTCTCTGGTTGCTGAAACTACGCCCCAAATAAGCTTCCGCTTTCGATTCGCAGAACTTCCTTCCTAATAAAGAATAATTAACTATTCGAAACAGAATTTCATAAACAGCAAATACTTTCCCTTGTTAACAGCCTCCAATTCAAGCATTGTTTAACAAACATTTAGAAAATGACGAAAAATATTTTTCTTCAAGAAACTTTGATCGAGGTTAGTTTCAGTTGTTTACTTTTGTTACCTAATAACTCCGTTATTTCCTCTAGTCTAAGGTTTCAGTACTTTACTATCTCTCTTGTTTACAGTCAGCTCTGCTTCTAATTTGTACTCGTTTTAATTTTATTCCGTTTGAAACTGTTCTTTCAAGTGTTCTGTTGTTTCGTTATTTAGTGCACTGATGTTACTAGTTTGTTGCCAGATCTGTTTCATGTCGTTTGCTTTCAGTCCAAGCTATCTACCAATAGTTGTCTGTAACTAAGTAAAAACTACACAAAGGGATGTCTGTGCTCTGCTCATCACGGGTATTGAAACTCGTTTCTTAGTGCTGTAAGTCCGCAGACATACCACTGTGTCACTAGGGGAGCTGTCTGTCACTTAATTATAACGAGTTCTTTCGTTTCTCTTCAATCCATGTTATCATTCTGTTGCGTTTTTTATTTCGTACACTTATAAGAGCAACACTCTATTGGACTCACTGAACAAATTTCAGTCATAGTGTTATAGTTTAAAGGCTACAGTGTTAAAGTTTAAGGGCTATAGTGTTATAGTTTTAGTATAATAGTGTTATAAATCCATTGTAACAACACTATTTATAAAATCTAGCAATTATAGTCAGGCTTTAAATAATGGTTTTTAGTACTTTTCAATCTAAGAAACCCGAACTAAGATACTGTTTTATAGTAAAACTTTAGTAAGACATAGTTTCATAGTAACACTTTACAAAGACGTTCTTTTACAGTAAAACTTTATTTACAAAGACGTTCTTTTACAGTAAAACTTTATTTACAAAGACGTTCTTTTAGAGTAAAACTTTACAAAGATGTTCTTTTATAGTAAAACTTTACAAAGATGTTCTTTTACAGTAAAACTTTACAAAGACGTTCTTTTACAGTAAAACTTTCCTAAGACTTGTGTTATAGAAAAAATTTACTGACATATTGTTTTATAGTAAAACTTTACTAGCATTGTTTTATAATAAAAATTTAATCGCATTCTTTTCTAGTAAAACTTTAAAATGACACTCTTTGATAATAAATCTTTACTAAGAAATTGTTTTATAGTTAAATTTTAATAAGCCTATGTCTTATAGTTAAATTTTACTAATACATTCTTTAATCGTAAAATTTTCTAATTAATGTTTTATAGTAAAACTTTATTAAGACATTGTTTTAAAGTAAATATTTATTTCGCCTTGTTTTATAGTAAAACTTTACTATGGTATTGTTTTGAAGTAAAATTTTACAAAAAAATTGTTTTATAGTAAAACTTTACTATGGTATTGTTTTGAAGTAAAATTTTACAAAAAAATTGTTTTATAGTAAAACTTACTAACACATTCTTTTATCGTAAACCTTTTCTAATCAATGTTTTACAGTAAACCGTGACTGAGACGTTGCTTCATAATAAACCTTTACTAAGACACTGTTTCATAATAAATCTTTTCTAATACATTGTTTTATAGTAAATATTCACTATAACATTATTTTATAGTAAAACTTTACTATGCATTGTTTTATAGTAAACGTTAAAATGACACGGTTTCACATTAAACCTTTATTAAGACACTGTTTCATAATGAACCTTTACTAAGACGTTGTGTCATAATAAACCTTTACCAAGACATTGTTTTATAGTAAAACATTAATGAGTTATAGTTTTATAGTGAAACTTTACCAAGACATTGTTTTATAGTAAAACATTAATGAGTTATAGTTTTATAGTGAAACTTTAGTAAGACATTTTTATAGTAAAACTTTACTAAGACATTGTGTTATAGTAGATCTTTACTAAGACTGTTTTATAGTAAAACTTTATAAAAACATTGTTTTATAATAAATCTTTACTAAGACATTGTTTCACGATAACCCTTTACTAAGACATTGTTTCACGATAACCCTTTACTAAGACATTGTTTCATAGTAAACCTTTACTAAGACATTGTTTCATAGTAAATCGTTACTAAGACATTGTTTCATAGTACACCTTTACTAAAACATAGTTTCATAATAAACCTTGACTAAGACATTGTTTTATAGTAAGACTATAATAGGCATTATTTTATAGTAAAACTTTATAAAAACATTGTTTTATAATAAATCTTTACTAAGACATTGTTTCAAAGTAAACCTTTACTAAGACATTGTTTCAAAGTAAACCTTTACTAAGACATTGTTTCAAAGTAAACCTTTACTAAGACATTGTTTCAAAGTAAACCTTTACTAAGACATTGTTTCAAAGTAAACCTTTACTAAGACATTGTTTCATGTGACCGTTAATAACAGGAGGAATTCTATTTTCAACTTCAGTGTGCCCCTCAAGAAGAAAGATCCACCTTTCAGAATCAACAGAGTTATAATTATAATATATTTTAAGGTTTATTGAAGCTATGTTTTTTGACACCATAAAACGTTTTCGTTTAGAAGTGAAAAGTTTGAGCCCTAAGTAATTACCCACAATATTGTAAATATAGGTGTCCTTTTGATTTCTTCCAATATGACAATATCAAGTATAATGCTGTCTAAAATATGTAGCAATGTCGTAGTCTTCCGGTGATACAATAATCCTCCACTCGCTACAGTAATAATACTTTGTTCGATTTCCCTTGTGGATAGAATGTAGTTAGCCGTTTGTTTAGCTCTGCATTAGTAACAACAACAATAATAAACTATTAGCACTGGGACTTCGGGCTGTTATTGCATATTTGGTATCAGAATGTTTGGATCATTATCCTGATGAGGTTCACTGTCCATCCTCTAGGGGCATTGAGTAACAAACATTGAGTACGATACTGCGTTTAAAAATACCAATGTGTCCAAAACATTTCATATTCCTTCAACAGAAACACACCCACGTCAGTGTACAGAAACATTGGGTTTGTGACGTTAACCCTTGCACGTGGACTTGTTCATTCTTCGAATTTTTTTGTGATTTTTTTGAATATTTTGAATGTTTGACAATATGCACCCATCGTATAATTACGTTTTTAGTTCCAACTTGTACATGTATACTGTTTTTAGCAATTGCCTTCGAACACTTCTATTGCTAATTTTAACTCCATGCTTATTTGGTGTTTCTACGTTATTTTTAGAACATTTTCGGCGTTGATTTGACGTTAAAAATCTTCGAAAGAGAATATCCTCGTCGGATGATATTCATTACTTTCCCCTACGAGACTTTAATCCAACAGGTACAATAAACTGTTCCAGTGTTCTTTGAACCTCGCACTTCGAAATTTGGCATGCGCCAACGCCATTAAGCGGGTTTCTTGTTAATATTTCAGTCAATAGGGTTTAGAAGGTAAAGATTAGAGCTAATCAAAAAACAGTTCATACATTTTATAAATATACATTTAAACATAATTTAGCTCTCGAAATAAAAGAATCAAAGCGGTATAAAATTTTGACTGAACAATTTGAATCCTGAACTATAATATTACACGTAACATCCGAACTTCGAATCTACATAAAGTACTTGACATACAGTTCAATAGAGTTGAATACTTTATATTTCAATATTCGATTCTGAAAGTCGAGCAGCTACCACAGCAGCAATAAGGTCTTAATGGAAAGGACTGTATCAGAACCACATTTTTACATTGATTGGTACGTTTGTAAGTTAGTGGTCTGGAAAGCCAGGCGATTACAGCTGTCGACTCGCATAATCCATGGGTTCGAAAACCCGTCCAACCAAACATGCTCGTCCTTTCAACCGTGGAGACGTTATAAAGTGACGTTGAACTATATTGTGAGTTGGCGGTGGATGGTGATGATAACCTGCCTTTCTTCTAGTTTTTTACTACTGAATTAGGGACTGTTGTCGCAGATAGCCCTTATATAGCCTTGAGCGAAATTTGAAACAAACCAAAATTGTGTGACAGTGAGATTTGGGTGTATGTTGTCCTCTTTTAAGGATATTTAACAGATATTTCCGACGCACAATATCCATAAACACTCGAATCATAAAGGTATGTTCAGATTTCAAGTTTAGAATTTCCCATAAATGGATATCCCTTCTAATTAATTGCATTGGAAAACAAAGGAATAAAATTCAAATTGACACCCCAGGATGACCTAGAAAGAAACATGTATCAAATTATCTTCCGACCGTGGTAATTAAAGTGTGTGTCTCTTAAGAGATGAGAATCAATGATAAAGTTATGAATACACCTGTCTCAGGCGATAGTGGAAAATATAACTAAACACGACCTGGGCCTGGAAAAATGATAAGCAGGTTTGTCAAGAAAATTTTTATGCGATTGGCTTTATGAAACGGGCGCTGGAAAATAGTCGTCCTTGTAAATTAGATGGATAATGGATAGCCTGCAAAGAAGAATGGTGTGCTTTGGAGAAACTAGTATTTGAAGTTTAAGTGAATATAAATACATATGATGTGCTTGAGTTTCGAACAGTTATCACGTTTGGTGTAAGGCACATCGGATGGAGCTGAGAAAAGTCGAGGAATCGGCTGGCCTTCGACTAATCCCTAAGGAATTATAGGATTACGCTATTCTAAGCCAATAGAAAATGATTAGAACCAGCAGGTATATCAGACGCCTTTCTAAGTTCAATGGTATAACCTATTCAACCCTGGTCTTTGTTTATTTAGTGTACGCAGGGTGATAATGAAAATATGGTCTGTATATTGGAGATGACAAGAAACCCACTTGAAGTAAAAATGTATGTCAAGACAGCTGGTATGGTATTAAAACTATAATCAAAATAGAGAACAGCGTTTCGATCTTCTTAGATCATCTTTCAGGTGGAAACGTTGTTCTCTACTTTATTTTAATATCATTTTTAATACCCATACCAGCCGTCTTGTGATACATGGTCTGTAGATTGATTGACTACATGATAGTATATTAATAAATCTTTCTTTGTTGACTTCTACACGGATCTTCAGCAAGAAGAACAACAATATCTTAACCAAACACATTATATACTGACCATTATATGTACTGCTGACCATTACAGACGAGGTTTTTCGCTTTATACAAAAACTCATAAGTTGGGTCAGCTGAGAGCTTGGAGTCTAAACTTACGATGAATAAACATAAATTTACATTCATCAGTTCTGAGTCTAAATTAACGATATACAGACATAACTTTACATTTATCTGTTCTGAGTCTAAACTAACGATATACAGACATACCTTTACATTTATCTGTTCTGAGTCTGAACTAACGATATACAGACATACCTTTACATTTATCTGTTTTGAGTCTAAACTAACGATATACAGACATACCTTTACATTTATCTGTTCTGAGTCTAAACTAACGATATACAGACATACCTTTACATTTATCTGTTCTGAGTCTAAACTAACGATATACAGACATACCTTTACATTTATCTGTTCTGAGTCTGAACTAACGATATACAGACATACCTTTACATTTATCTGTTTTGAGTCTAAACTAACGATATACAGACATACCTTTACATTTATCTGTTCTGAGTCTAAACTAACGATATACAGACATACCTTTACATTTATCTGTTCTGAGTCTAAACTAACGATATACAGACATAAATTTACATTTATCTGTTCTGAGTCTAAACTAACGATATACAGACATACCTTTACATTTATCTGTTCTGAGTCTAAACTAACGATATACAGACATACCTTTACATTTATCTGTTCTGAGTCTAAACTAACGATATACAGACATACCTTTACATTTATCTGTTCTGAGTCTAAACTAACGATATACAGACATACCTTTACATTTATCTGTTCTGAGTCTAAACTAACGATATACAGACATAAATTTACATTTATCTGTTCTGAGTCTAAACTAACGTTGTACAGACATAAATTTACATTTATCTGTTCTGAGTCTAAACTAACGTTGTACAGACATAATTTTATCTTTATTTGTTCTGAGCCTAAACTGAGAATGTACAGACATAACTTTACATTATCTGTTCTGAGTCTAAACTTACGATGCACAGACATAACTTCACATTATCTGTTCTGAGTCTGAACTAACAATGTGTAAACATAGCTTTACATTATCTGTTCTGAGTCTGAACTAACAATGTGTAAACATAGCTTCACATTATCTGTTCTGAGTCTGAACTAACAATGTGTAAACATAGCTTCACATTATCTGTTCTGAGTCTGAACTAACAATGTGTAAACATAGCTTCACATTATCTGTTCTGAGTCTGAACTAACAATGTGTAAACATAGCTTCACATTATCTGTTCTGAGTCTGAACTAACAATGTGTAAACATAGCTTCACATTAGGATAAAATATAATCTTGGTATTCAAAACATTACTTTCTCTTCGCCAACGTTTTAAAGGAACTTTATGTGAAGCAAAACTAAGCAAAAACATTAATTTTTTAGCTAGAAGTTGTTGGGCTACAGGAAAAAAAAAAGAAAACCAAAGGTGGGGTGATGAAAACATCAACAGCCAATAACGGACTTGTGGTCCTTTAGGGCAGGAGGGATACCTATAGATTCAATGCCTTGAATTAGATGTGTGGGAGGGGGAAACAGGAAGACCCGGAGAAAACCCACCATGTGAGGCCAACAAGTGTCAGGTCGAAGAAGGAAGGAGACAGCGACTGAAGGATTAGCGTCTTATAAAGTCATTCTTGGTATATAGGTCACTAACACGGTATTGGTGTTCTGTCTCAAAATTGAATTTTTTTCTTTTCATGTTCTTTTTTTTTTATATTAAGCCCACAAGGATATTCAAATCACGAGCGGGTTGAAGAGAAAGGAAATTTCCAAGGTCAGATAAATTCAAACCGAAATACCGGTCACAATCTTTGCCCTTGTGACTAGAGGGCTGAAAGAATAGGTGTACAATGACAGACGCAGGGCTTAAAATCGCTGACTGAGCGCAGTCTGGGAATCAAGCATCCGCTCGACTGAAGTTAACGTTTGTTTTAAACAGATTGAAAGTGTTCGTGATAACGAGAAACCCACTTGAAGTAAACATGGATCTCGGGACGGCTGGTATGGAAATTAATACTTACTGATAAAACAGAGAACAACATTATGACTTTCTCAGGTCATCTTCAGGTTAAAAAAAATCTAAAGAAGACCTAAGAAGGTCGAAACATTGTTCTGTACTATATTTTAATTAAAGTTAGTTTTAATATCCATACCAGCCGGCCTGAGATCCATTTTTACCTCGAGTGGGTTTCTCGTCATCACGAATTACTCAAACGAATTATTTTAAGTCTTTGTGTAAAAGCTACTCGAAATGTACAGCTACAAACAACTCTAAATATCAAAAGGAGAATACAATGTATCTGAATGGACTCATAACTTTACTGTTTTAACAAATCAAGAAGCCTTCATTCTCATATCTCTCTCTCTGTTTGGGTATTGGTGTTTGTCTACTCAGGAGGGTCAGGTTTCATTAACCTCTTCCTCCTTCCTTCAGATTTTGGTTTTTTCAACTGCCAAGTGTATTTATATATGGTACACGAGGGCCAGAGTAACCCGCACTTACTCAGGCCCCTTTCAGGGCAATGTCCCTGCACTATCTACATATACACTTGGTGCAAATAAAACATTTCTCTTATAGTTCCATAGATTATTTGCACTTTCATCAGTTAGGTTTTAACTATAAATTGTTTACATAAAAAAAATCCTTTCAATGTTTTGTAATTAATCCCTAATCTAATGTGGAGTCTAGTTTGTAGGTGGCCTTTTATTTATTTATCTATTTTTATTTAGAAAACATATATTCACTGGGGAAATGTATACAGTACCTGTCAAGTTTGCTCACTAGTTCATTTTTTTCTCCAATTTTTATTAAAATAATTTATTGTACTACGTAGGAGTCTATCTGCTATTGTTTCGATATGTGCGTATTTATGCATAAATTCGGAAGATGTTGTTTTAGGTACTTTATAAGTTGTTGTGAGTAGTGTATTTTGTATTGTTTGTAGTTTTGTTTGAAGTAGTTTTTTGCTTACATTTATCCATGCAGGAGCTGCATAGTCAATGACGGGTCTAATGTATGTTTTATATATTTTCATAATGATGCCTGCCGTAGTTCCACTGTTTTTGCCAGATAGACTCGTAGCATAGTTTGTTTTTCGCCAAATTTTTGTTCTAATATAATTTATGTGGTTTACCCACGCAAGTTTTGAGTCAAACGTAAGTCCTAAAATTTTGCTTATGTAGCAATCTGGAGTAGTTCTCCATTCATATAGATCTGTGATTGTGCTTTTTTGTGTTTAGTTAACTTAGTGAATAGTACTAGTTGTGTTTATTTTGATTCTATATTTTTGACAATATTCACCTATTATATTTAATTGTGGTTGTATGTTTGTGGCTGCTATTGCTGGTGTTGGTGTACTTTTCCAGATTGCTACATCGTCTGCGAACTGTGATGAGTATCCATTATTTGGATCTTTGGGTCTTTTAGAGGCATATTATTCCCGTGCATGATGAATAGGATAGGGCTAACTTCCCCCTCCCTGAGGGACACCAGTTTCCGGAGTGAAACTCTCAGAGAATGTCCCTTCAACATTTATTCTACATGATTTGTTTTCCAGAAAGTTCGATAGCCAGCGAATAGTTCCCCGTGGTAGTCCCATTTCTTGCATTCGAAATTAGAGACTGTTATGCCATAATGTCGAATGCCTTCCCAATATCGAGAAAGCAAGCGACAGTGCATTCTCGTTTCTTCTTATAGTTGATACTGGATAGGTATTTAGGTTAACTTATTATTTAGTTTCCGGAAAGGGGAACGAAAAATAACCAGGGGCGGTCAGAAACTACTGTTTCTCTCCACCATAATTCTTATAGCTTTCTCTCTTTCTCTCTGGTGTTTGGGTATATATATTTGTATACCCAGAAGAGTCAGGTACACTAGACCTCCCTTCCATTACTTTGTTGTAGTGGCCAGATTAATATATTTCGATTAAATAGAGAATGGCTGGAGTGATATCATAAATTTAGTTAGGTCCTTTTCAGGGCAATGTACATTTATATTGTTCTTTGATTTTTATTATTATTATTTTTTTATTTTATTTTAAATAAGTCTAGAACGTAGATGGCCTGTTTTATTTTAGCTCTCTTCTAATATTACTATTATTATTATTATTTTAAATGATTTTATCTTAATGATCTAATGTATAAATTTAACGGAGAGAGGTGTTTAGGTCTTTTTTCATCATATATGCAGTATCTGTCTAGTGCGCATAACAACTCATTTTTTCACCAGTTTTTATCAAAATATTTTATTGTACAATCAGCTATACAAATTCAAACCAAACTCCAAACATTACAGAATACACTAATTACATCAGCATATAGAGTTCCTAAAACCATTTCATCAAATTCATGCATAACAACTGATTTTTTCGCCAATTTTTATCAAAATATTTTATTGTACTATGTAGAAGTCTATCTGATATTGTTTGTGTGCTTGAGTAATTATGCATGAATTTGATGAAATGGTTTTAGGAACTCTATATGCTGATGTAATTAGTGTATTCTGTAATGTTTGGAGTTTGGTTTGAATTTGTATAGCTGATTCTCCTTACTATTCTATTTGGAAAGTCCGGTGTATGAGTCATACGTAACGTTCACCCAATCACAAGCGCGGAGAGCTTTTGGTGAATTTTACACGTGCTGCTCCTTGTCAAACAGGTTCTGAGTCACGTGAGAGTAAAATTGTGATTGCACAGTGATAAACCAAGCAACAAACCTTTTGACAAGATATTTCAAGGATACGTGGTGCTAGTCATCATAAAGTTTCAGAAAAGAACACTTGCAGAAGATTTCCCTTAAATTATCGGAAGAAGATAGGATATTAACTTACTAGTTGCTGTTAGCCAAGAAGATATTTTCAACAATCAACAGGTTAGATAATGTTTGCTGAACTACGCCTACGTTTTTTTTTCATGAAATGGACTAAACCTACAGTTAGTGATAAGTTTTCATGTCTGACACTTGTGTCCTTGTTCAACATGTTACTTTTGTCCAGAGTTTACATTTAACCCATCGTTAATCTAATGTACATCCTATAATTGTTTCTTTTTAATGCGTCACTTAACATTACGGTATCTACAAATTAATGTGTTATAGTAAATTGTTTTTTGTAAACCAGTACAGGGAACGTTAAGAAAGATGTGTTAACAACTATTATAAAACTTATTGTTATGTCATGTTACACAGAGCACCTATCTGTTTTGTGTAAACCAGTGCAGGGAATGTTATGGAGGAAGATGTGTTAACAACTATTATAACTCTTATTGTTATGTCATGTTACACAGGTCACGTATCTGTTTAGTGTAAACCAGTACAGGGAATGTTAAGAAAGGTGTCTTAACGCCTATTATAAGTCTATTAAAATTCATGAACATTTAACATACAGAAAACAACACTAGTCGCTTCATGAACGGGTCTCAACTTACACGTGGTTATTAAACGTCCCATTCTTAGAGCACGTTTTTCCACATGTCGTACAGAGATATAAAATATCACTGCAGACCTGAAAGTCGATAAAAACACGGAAGTTCAGCTTTATTAACGTGTATGTACATACAGTCGTAGTGGTTGTCGAAGGTATCCAATAACATGTAGATTTGATGATTGTTTTCGATGTAATATAAAGAGGTTTATTATAGTGTCATATTGCCCCCGCAAGAATAAAATCACAAACATAGATGGTTCGGCATGCCACAATGTACAGCGTCACATAATTGACGTGATTCATTATACCTGAAACTACAGATCTCAGACCTACATACGATTTTGTTTATTTGTTCACATACTCTTGGGCCCGGCATGGCCAAGCGTGTTAAGGCGTGCGACTCGTAATCTTAGGGTCACGGGTTCGCATCCCCGTCGCGCCAAACATGCTCGCCCTTTCAGTTCTGGGGGCATTATAATGTTACGATCAATCCCACTATTCGTTGGTAAAAGAGTAGCGGTGGGTGGTGATGACTAGCTGCCTTCCCTCTAGTCTTACACTGCAAAATTAGCTTTGTGCGAAATTCAAAAAACGAACAAACACATACTCTCAGAGACGAGCCATTCCCTACTCTCCGCCCCCGATAATATCCTTAATAACGTGCATGGTAGGGGAGGAGGAGGAATTATACCCCTGTTCTTGTGACCACAAAATGCCTTTTTCTCACTTTTAAAAATATCGCGAACCACTAACAGATACGCCTGATTTTACACCTTCCTTTCTGCGAGTTATTACACAGAAGGAAGGTTGCAGCTTTAAAATGAATGTAAAGCAGGGTCTTCTAGGTCTGTACAACTAATATTAATTAACCCTTGAACAGCGGGAATGTTGTAGGTAACGACATCAATTGATGATAACCACCGTTAAGGGTTAATTGTGATATGCAATTAAGTGCTGATATACGTAGAAGTTCACTACTTAGTTTTAAAATTTAAAAGTGTTTATCAGATCGACTGATTATTTCTTCTCGATGGACATCAGAGGCAGCCCATTGTCCCCATAGTTTCCCCTAAAACCTGACCGACCCATCCACCCACCCCTAACAAAAGGGGTGTCTTATGGTGATAAACAAGTGTCCTATTCTATCAATGGGCCGCTGCTATTTCAATTTTCTCATCTTCTTTCTTTGAATCTTTTAAAGGAGTCTCCAAACGAGAATCGATAAGAGTTTGTTTTTATGTACAAAATAGTAGTTGAAATTTTACACACGTTGGGTATTACTGATGAGAATATACAAACTTCACTATTCTTTAATTTTTTAAAAAATATACTTGATGCTTCATAACAGCTACAGTTGGTTCACAACATACTGGGTACGTTATGTACTTTATTCTATTAAAGTTGAAGCACTAGGAAGTAGTGTTGATTTTACACTTGAAAACATGTAATTAATTCCCTGACTTAAGTTTCATGACCTACGTTTCTTACTCCAAAACTATCGAAAATACCCGATATACGTATGAATCAGTTGTGAAAATATTCTAGAAAAACACAATACTCATGGGGATAGAGGAGAGGAAAACCATAACTGATATTTATGTTTTCTGTATTAATTCTACAAATGAGCCTAAGATATTTTTTAATAAACTAGTGGTTGGTTCGTAAGACTCAAGTTTATGTTTGGATTGGTTTGTTTTTGAATTTGGAACAAAGCTACGCAAGAGCTATGTGCGCTAACCGTCCCTAATTTGGCAGTGTAAGACTAGAGGGAAGGCAGCTAGTCATCACCGACCACCGCCAACTCTTGGACTACACTTTTACCAATGAATAGTGGGATTGATCGGTTGAAAGGGCGAGCATGTTTGGTGTGATGGGGATTCGAACCCGCGATCCTCGGATTACGAGTCGAGTGCCTTAACCACCTGACCCTGCCGGGCCCCTCAAGTTTAGGAAGTAATCAAATAATAATATGGGTATCAAGTGTGGGAAGTAACTAAACAATAACGGACAGTTTGTAGGTCTTAAAATAGTGAAACAATCAGATAATAAGGTTTATATTGTATGTATTGAGTTTGGAGTACAACCAAATAAAAAGTCTAGTTTGTAGATATTAATTATGGGAAGCAACTAAATAATAATAGTTTAGTTCATTCATTTTTCTACGTTTACACAATATAATTATATTGAATGTCAAGGAGAATAATTTTGATTTCCAGACCAATCTCTGACCTTTACTATTAAATTCTAGTTATTACTTCGTAGTTTGGATGGTTGATCAGGTGGAACTAACTTCTCACTTCCTTCTACAAACTTCCTGAACTAATGGTGAAGTTCGGTAAGAGTTGCCGAAGATAGCTAATTTTGGAAATGTCTCAAAGAAACCGGATATGTCTCTTTGAAACGTACTTGCATACCAAGTAAAAAAAAAGAGGCGGGAAGGGGAGATCGTCGTGACGTTATATTGCGTACTGTTGATATCTGTTCTCAGAAACACGTTGACAGGAAGGTGTAGAATAATTTAAACGTACTGACATAAAAGTATATGTATTGACATAAGTGATATGTGTTAATAGATAAGTAAGAATTGTACATTGTGAACCATATACAATAAAATTATAATTAACATCATACAAAGAACGTTTTCTGTAGTGGTACATACTTCACAACAATTAGTTAAATATATTTGGTAGGCTTAGGTAAAAGTTGGAGTACAGCAAATTAAGAAGGTAGTTCGAGAATGATCTGTGTATGTAAGTGATATTATTATTCTGAATTTAAACTAAAACCTACTTTATATTGAGTTATGATCTCTACCGTTTTGATTTTAATTTTAATAAATGAAAAATTACGATATTTAGAAATGACATGGTGTCTGTGCTGCTTCACACATGAGTAATGGATAAGTCTGTCTTACGTGTTTTAATTGTGGATTGTTCTGTTATTGCAATATATCTTATAAAATAATCTTGATAATCATTATTTAATTAAATAATTCATTTCATAATAAAGTTTAAGAATTTTCTTAACATAACATTATTCAGTGAAAGTTCTTAAATATTTGTTATAATTTTAATTATAAATAATATAATGAGAAAGTTATTGTAAAGACCATTGAACTGGGTGAACAGACTGGTTGTAACAACCGTTGGACTGGATGAACAAACTGGTTATATCAATCTAGTTTCCTAATAATTATATTAAATACAATGAGGTTATGGTTTGTTTATTTATAAATGTAGACCAGCGAGCACTG
Source organism: Tachypleus tridentatus (assembly GCF_004210375.1). Lineage (NCBI taxonomy): Eukaryota > Metazoa > Arthropoda > Merostomata > Xiphosura > Limulidae > Tachypleus > Tachypleus tridentatus. Next base: position 67,787,562 of record NC_134837.1, on the reverse strand, counting down.
TGTTTAAATAACAACATAACGACTGGTCTAATCTACCTTTAATTACATGTCTGATCTGAAGTCCACGTTTCGTTGGGAAGCTTGTAAAAGGTTGACCTTAAAATATTATCATTGATAATTAGCTAGAATTAGTTACAAATTTTTTAGATAAGTGAACTTACTGAGTGTAATTTCAGTATATACGACTGCTGTTTTGACATTGATGGATGTAGAAAAGAGAAATTCTAATAGTTAATAATAAGATTAATTTGCAGGTATCATGTGTTTTGCACTTCATATCACAGTAGCTATACAGTGTGGAAAGATAAAGCGGATATTACGTCATTGTCTCCAGTTCCCGGTATATTTGTCGACAGCTCAAGCCTACTTCCCCCTTTTTTGTAAGATATATTTAAAACTACATTTGTTTGAAACTGTAATATTATCCTTAACCTTAACAATCCTTTCCAAGTGATTTAACCATTTTACTATTTTATACGCTCCCAGTGGCACAGCAATATGTATGCAGTCTTACATAGCTAGAATCCGGGTTTCGATACCCGTGGTGGGCAGAGCACAGATAGCTTGTCGTGTTGATTTGTGCTTAACTTCAAACAAACCTTACAAACCTTTTTGATACAAAAATTCTTCCCGTGTAATGCTTCTTAATTAACTTAACAGTTCTTTCTTGTGATATCGCAATTTTTATTTAATTTAACGGTTTTACTTGTGATATATAAATCGTATAATTTGCTTGGCCTGACCATTCTCGAGTAAGTTGGTTGGTCTAGAGATACCTGTTCAGGAAAGAAGAAACCTAATTGAAACGTCTTTGCTAAACAATTACAGTACTTACCTAAAGCCTGTTTTAAAAACTACTAACTGTATTTAGAAATTAATATTAATTTTCAGTCAGATCAAGCTATGTACAAAATGTTTTACGTTGTTTTGTTCTGATATTTGCAAGTACAGCGATAAACTGTGTGTTTGTTACATTATATATTTCAAGCTATATCCCAGCCACAGGGATTAACATACACAACAAACAATCAAGTAACGTCCACCTAAGTCCTCCTAGGTAGCATATAAGCTCGTGTAAAATCGGTGCCCTGAAGACAAAATAAGTAACTTTCTTCACAAGTGTCACCATAAACGAGGCAGTTGCTATCCGTTTCATCTTACACGTGACGTTATAAGTGAAAAAGAGGTAAATGGTGCAATAAACACCTCTAGCTCGTGTACGTGGACAGTCCGAACACGTCTGGTTTCCTTGCTTCTTAATAGGTTAATACCTATTAACTGTGTGCGCGTAGACCTAGCTGTTCAGTGTAATATCTTCCAAATCTTTTCTCATTTTGTGAAGTTAGACTGCCTGTCATATTTAACGTTCTATACTGCAATGGATCCGGTCAAATTTTCTATTAGTGTGAATTTATAATGCAACGCATCTGTTCATATTTATAATATTCTCAGCATATATCATTGTCGAACTTCTTTATATTATAATTATAATTTTAGAATAATTTTTTCAAATAGTCCTAAAAATAATAATAAAAGTTATTTTTCCTTATTTTTTGTAGCTCATCTTCGAAACAAGTGAACATAAATAAAAGATTTCCAGGTGAAACAGTCAGATTCATAATTTCCTTTCGTCCAAACAACAAAATGTTGGTTAGTTTGTGTATTGCTATGGTGATGCTGCACACCGTCATAACAACAAATGCAGTCAGTGTCACTTATGACGAAATAAGTAAAGTGGGCAGTTACTGTTTCTCTACACATACGTGTTTGTCAAAATTTTAGGGGCAACAAAAACAATACAGTAAGTTGCAAGTGTGACAGTGAGTGTGTCCAATATAACGACTGTTGTTTTGATGCCAAACCTGCTAGTCAAGAAATCTTTACAAATCAATGGTACTGTGTTGCTTTAGGTGCGTTTGATGGTGTGTATGTTAAAGCTGTCTGTAAACCACAGTGGTCTGGAAGTGAGACTTTCCGTAAAAAATGTGAAAAAGTTACCCTGTCGGATGTTCAGGATGACCCAGTAGCCCAACTTCCGGTCACCAGCCCCATCACTGGAATCTCATATCGTAACTACTACTGCGCCCTCTGTAACGATGACAGTAGCCAAGACATGATATTGTGGAAGCCGCGACTAGAATGTCCATCTTTATACGTTTATAACCAATCTAGACAGAATCTAACAGAAGACTACGTGATCGACCACCTAGAGTACAGTGGATCGCGATGGGGCGTCTGGTTGGACGACGATGACAACAATCTTATCTTTTACAGTTGTAATATACTTTACAATTTGCCTAACAAGCTATCTCTCACCCATCATCTCAGACAATGTGTTCCTAATATGATTTCAGAATGCGCAAGGAATTGGAACAGATCTGACATCGAAGATAAATGTAGATCTTATACAGCTTTATTATATAAACCAGATAGAGTCTATAAGAATGGTCACTGCGCTCTCTGTAATTATGTAAACGGGTTAGAACTGGATTGCACAGAACCCACAGAGAAAATTCACAACCGTATTTTTACTCCTCGATCGTTTGCTGTTCTGCTTGATGTTAATGCCCATTCGGGTAAAGTTGTGGGCAAAGAAATGCACTGTGAAAAAATGAACATTTTGATCCATTTTCAAAAGTGCCGAAATATTGTTTGTGGTTTTTTGGGTTCGAGCCTAGAAATGGTCGATGTGTAGAGATAGAAACTTCAGGAACGACAACTGCTGAAGAAATATCAAGCAACTCGGTCACTGAATATGACCAAACCGATGTACCTAACATAAACAGTCGCAACCCTCATCTAAGAATAAATAATTTAAATGACAGTGATTCTAACGTGTTATCTTCGACAACCGCAAATCCTTGGAATGTAGACGTTCGCAACCAATCAACAATCTACAAATCGGACTTTCAACAGTGTCCCAAAATCTCCCTTAACGAAGGCGAGTACGTTCTTCTAAACAACCAAAGCGTGTACATACCAGAGTATGGTCAAATTTACAATAAATCTGTTTATATTTCTAAAGAAGGCAGGATCTTCATTTGTGCCAGTTTTCTAAACAAAACAACAGATTACACAGAAAAGTTTTCAATTTACATGGGTTACGTCACCATCATAGGTCTTGGAATTTCAATCACCTGTCTTATTTTCCATATTTCAATATTCTTCCTGATACCTGACCTCCATAATTTATCTGGAAAAAACTTAGTGTCGTTAGCTGCTTCACTTATTTCTGCCTATTGCTGTTTCATCATTGGACAAGTCGGAGTCCTTTCATTTCAAGCATGTGCTGTTGTAGGAACCCTTACATTTTATTTCTTCCTCACGTCCTTTTTGTGGATGAGTGTGCTGGCTTTTGACGTGTGGAGGTCTCTTTTGAGAGCAACACGAGAACTCCGAGTTTCGAAAGGAAAACAGTGGTGGAGGTTCCTGGGCTATTCTTTTATTCTTGGTTGACTCCGGTACTGTTAGTGGCAGTGACTGTCATGGTTGAACACCAGAAGAACATACCAGATGAATATAAACCAGGATTTGGACTCTACCATTGTTGGTTTAGTCACAAGAAAGCTTTGACTTTCTTCTTTGTTACTCCTTTAGGTGCAGTGATGTTTATTAATGTAGTCTTCTTTGTTTGTAGTGCTAAGATAATTGTCAACACCTCATCCAACGTAACTAATAACCAAATTAAGTCTTCTAGACAGAACTTTCGTTTGTATTCAAAATTGGCTCTTCTAACAGGTCTCACCTGGATTGTGGGTCTTCTAGCTGGATACCTTGATTATGAAAGTCTATGGTACATCTTTGTTTTCTTAAATACTCTACAAGGATTCTTCATCTTCGTTTCTTTCTCTTGTACTAGGAAGGTTCGAACATCTCTTCAAGAAAAACTCAGATCTATAATTTCAAAGTCAGCATTTAATAAGATCCACATGAAAACCACAGGGACGGGGTCCAACTCTTTGACTGCCGAACACTCACACGAGAACAACCGTAAAATATCGTCAGATAGGGACTTAACTTGCACCCAGTTTATTGGATCTTCTACTATGACGTCGAGCAAAACCAATATTGTTTCTTCGTGCTGACTTTTTGTAAACGAACTAAATGAAAGTTGACAAGAAATGAATAATTTGCACACTATATTAGCACTTGTATTCAATGAAGCTTCTTGTGCAACTAGTGCATCATGTTTTCAGATTTATAATTAATGAAAGCTATTTATTAACAGATTTTGGGCAGCTGTTGGATTAATAATGGTTTCGAACATGCTCCAGTGTAGTCCCCCTCTGCTACAGTCTATGGATTTACAATGCTAAAATCAGGGGTTTGATTTCCCTCAGTGGACTTAGCAAATAACCCGATGTGGTTTTGCTATGAGAAAATATACACACGTACACGCCCCACTGTAACACAAGAATCATTTAAATTTTGAACTGTTGTTAATGTACGGAAAGTGTGGATTATTATTATTATTAAATATCGCCTAATTTATTCATAACGTCACTGGCTCAATTATATATGTATGTTATGTATACTGTTATGATAGTTTTTCTTACCTTCGAAACTACGAATTTTCGCGAAAAAAGAGAGTGAAGCCAATTTTACTCTTAATTTTACCATAAGTCGCTGATTTATACCATGACCACAAACACCGGTTCAAGCGTGTATTATATTTTAATGGTATTTAAAACTTAAAGATGTTAAAGTTATGATTTAAAAAGATTAAGTCATCGAGAAATGGATGCCATTTTCATGGGGCAAGGGACCATGAGGTCTAATGCCCGTTAAAATGTTTTGGAAAAGTTTCTCTTTACATTCTGAATAGCAGCGAGTCTATTAATGGCTGTTGTGGTATAGATGTTTACTAGTGTTCAATATTAACCGTAACCCAAGTTTATATATTGTAATTTTCTCGACCTTCACGTATTGATGTGGTTTATTATTGTTATAAACATCATAACTGATATAGCAATTATCTTGACTTGAACGCATTTCTAAATTATTGTGGATTATTATTGTTGTAAACCGTCTAGATTAAACTACACTTATATTAAGTCTATAGATATATATTGTAAATAAATGTATTTGCTTCTTTGGTATTATTTACGTTTTAATATGCTTATTAACTTTTAAGTTTTTAGAACAGATCTTCTGACAAAAGTCCTTTAATTTATATATATATATAGATATATATACAATTATTGTAAATATTTTTGTTTTATTATCTCTGTATTTTGTTCATTAAACAGCCGAACTCATAATCTACATTTGTGATGTTTTTATTAAAAATATTTAATTTTATACAGAATTACATTTTTAAGAATAAATACATAGAAACAGTTGTACGATTTGTAACCTATCGCAGAATTCATTAGACGAAAACCAATATTGACCATATCTACAGTAATAAAAGGGGGGTGTCTCTGAGTCTGTGTGTGTGACTGCTATAGCACCATAACCAAAGAACCCCGAAACCTGAAACTGTGCACCCATACTAAGTGAACCCTGAGAATGTGCACATGGGTATTACTTATCTACATGTGTGGGTGTATGTGCATCTTATTCATGAGTCAAGATGGCGAGAATCCACATAGAAAAGAAATTGTTCCTTATTTAATAGCTTCTAATATATAGAAACGCTAATGCGTTTTAGAAATACTGCGTTCTAACAATGGCTTTTATACCACGTAACTTAGCAACAAAAGGATGTAGATTACATTTTTATGCTAAAGTGTGTTTAGAATAAAAACTATTACCCTAATATCGTGGACTATGCCGGGTACTCTAGCTGATGTTTATATAACACAAAGGATAACACACTATCATAAGAAATGGATATTTGTGGGATTCAAAATCACGATCCTTAAGTGTAAAGCAATATTTTATGTATTTCGTCTTGTCGATAATTTGTACATAGAAAATATCATTCAACATGCAAGCCCCCTGCTGGGGTAGCAGTAAGTCTTCGGATTTACAACGCTAAAATCAGGGATTCAATTCCCCCTCGGTGGACACAGCAGATATCCCATTGTGGTTTTGCTATAAGAAAGCACACACACACACACACACACACACACACACACATGTAGAGTTTGCGATATTTTATCTAACCAAAAAATAAACCTCAGTTCTTTATCAAGGAAAAACGTATCTTTAAATTTTATCAAAATAAACAGGTAAATAAATATCCGCAACCTTTATAAAAGAAAACAAGTAAATTTCATCAGTTCTATGTCAAAATAACCAAGTTAATAATACACTTATTTTTCTATCAAAGTAGACAGCTAAATATATCTAGTTCCTTCTCAAAATAAACAAATAAATATCTACAGACTTTGGTTATAATAAGAAGTAAATACTCCCATTTTGTTATCAAAATAAACAAGGGAGTATCTTCGGTTCATTACTATGGTAAACATTAAGATTTTTACACAAAAAAATGGAAATATTTTTAGACCTTTATCAAAGTAAACAAAATTAATATCCTCATTTCTTTATCGCGCCAAACCAGTAAATATTCTCAGTTCCTTATGTAGACAAAAAGTAATCCTTAGTTCTTTACGAAAATAAACAAATAAATATCCTCAGTTCTTTCTCAAGGTAAAATTGTAAATATCCTCAGTTCTTTGTCAAGGTAAAATTGTAGATATTCTCAGTTCTTTTATCAATTTAAACAAGTAGCCCCAGTTTCTTTATTAAGATAAACCGGTAAAAATCAGTAACTGTTGATCAAAATAAATATACAGAGATCTTTATCAAGGGTCTCGAGTCGTAATTTGAGGGTCGCGGGTTAGAATTCTCGTCACACCAAGCATGCTCATCCTTTCAGCCGTGAGGACATCACGTGTGACGGTCAATCCCACTATTCGTTGGTAATAGAGTAGCCTAAGAGTTTACAGTGGATGGTGATGACTAACTGCCTTCCCTCTAGTTTTACATTGCTATTTGGCTATTTATGGACGGCTAGAACTAGGTTAAAATATCCTCAGTTCACTATCAAAATATCTTCATACCCTTATATAAAAAAAACAAGTAATTCCTCTTATTTCTTCATTAAGGTGAACAATTACATTTTCTCTGTTCTTCATCAAAATAATCAATTAAATATCCTCAGATCTTTATTAAGGTAAACAGTTTTTCAAGATAAACAAGTAAATATTCTCAGTTCATTATCAAGTTAATTTTTTTAGTAAATATCGCTAATTGTTTTTAAAGGTCAACAAGTGAACGACATCAGATAGTTATCAAGAAAAATAAGTAAATAGTTTCAGAAAGGGAAAAAATATTCTCAGTTCATAATCCCAATAAACAAATAAATTTGCTTCTTTCTGAATTTCGCGCAAAACTACACGAGGGCTATGTGTGCTAGCCATCAATATCAACACCTTCCAGAGAGGATTACGTCCATTAAAGGCCTCCAGGATTAAAAAGGGAGACGGCAACTGTTAAATGAGAGTATCAAGGTCTGATTGATCATAAGTCTTTCCAGGAGAGAGGTAGAAAGAAAAAATAGTTATAGTTTGGTTTGGCTTGAATTTCGCGCAAAGCTACAAGAGAGCTATCTGCGTCAGCTATCCCTAATTTAGCAGTTTGAGACTAGAGGGAAGGTAGCTAGTCATCGCCACCAACGCTTGAACCCACCTGGCCAAGCCGGGCCAAACAAGTAAATATCTTCAGTTCTATACCAAGGTAAGCAAGTAAATATCCCCAGATCTTTATAAAAAATGCGTAAATATCCTCAGATTTTTATAAAGATAAACAACTGAATCTCTCAGTTTTTAAACGAAATAAACAAGTAAATATTATTATTTCTTTACCAAAATAAATAATTAAATATTAGATTCTTATTTAAAAAACGTGTACATCTTACTTCTTTATTAATATAAACACGTAAAAATCCTCAGTTCGTATGAAGTTATACAAACAAATACAATTATCTCTTTATTAAAGTGCCTACGAGAGGTACAGTGATGTCTCCGAACTTACTACGCTAAAAACCGCGTTTCGACACTCATTGTGGGCAGAACGCAGATAGCCCATTCTGTAGCTTTGTGTTTAACCTAAAAACAAAGTTTATCAGAATAAACAAATAAATATTCTGACTTCTTTTTCAAGATAAACAAGTAAATGTTTTCAGTTCTTCATCAAAGTAAAAAAAAAATTATCAAAAAAGTAAATTAAATATATTCATATCTTTGTCAAGTTAAGCAAGTGAATCAAAGTAAACACCTTCTCAGTTCTCTCTCAATATAAATAAGCATATATCCTCAATTCTTTATGAAAATAAAAAACAAATACCTTCATTTCATTATCACAGTAAACAAATAAATATCCGCAAACTCTTATGAAAATAAAAAAGTATCCTCAGTGTTTCATAAAAAAACATGTAAGTATCTTCAAATTTATATAAAAGTATACAAGCGAATATCCCCAGTTCTCCATCAAGGAAATATCCTAAGTTCTTTACTAAGGAAAACAAGTAAATATTGATATTTCTCTATCAAAATAAAAAAGGGAATATTCACACTTCTTTATTAAGGTACACATTTGAGTTCTTTATGAAAATAAAAAAATAAAAGTTGCTCAAATCTTAATTAAAATAAATAAATGAGTATCCTCAGATTTTTAATAAAACAAACAATTACATTTTGTCTTTTCTTTATTAAAATAATCAATTAAATATCTTCATATATTCATAAAAATTAAACAAGTAAATATTTTCAATTATTTATCAAAGTAAACAAGCCAATACTCTTAGTTCTTTATTAAACATCTTCTCAATTAAACAATAAACATGAAAGTAGTCTCAGTTATTTAAAAATAAATTAGTAAATATCCTCCAAAAAATAAACAAATATTGTTAAATTCGTATCAATAGAAACAAGTGTATATCTTCACTTCTTTTCTAAAAGAAACAAATAAAGAATCCCAATTCTTTTTAATTATAAACAAATAAAGGATCCCAATTCTTTTTTAATTATAAACAAATAAAGGATCCCAATTCTTTTTAATTATAAACAAATAAAGAATCCCAATTCTTTTTAATTATAAACAAATAAAGGACCCCAATTCTTTTTTATTATAAACAAATAAAGGATCCCAATTCTTTTTAATTATAAACAAATAAAGAATCCCAATTCTTTTAATTATAAACAAATAAAGGATCCCAATTCTTTTTAATTATAAACAAATAAAGACTCCCAATTCTTTTTAATTATAAACAAATAAAGAATTCCAATTCTTTTTAATTGTAAACAAATAAAGAATCCCAATTCTTTTTAATTATAAACAAATAAAGGATCCCAATTCTTTTTAATTATAAACAAATAAAGACTCCCAATTATTTTTAATTATAAACAAATAAAGAATTCCAATTCTTTTTAATTGTAAACAAATAAAGAATTTCAATTCTTTTTAATTGTAAACAAATAAATATGCTAAATTTTTATTTAAGGTAAACGAGTAAACATTCTAGAATTACAATCGAGGATTTATTTACCATAGTAAATATCTCAGTTCTTTATCGAGATAAGCAACTAAATATATAAAATTTTAATGAAAGGAAATAAGTAAATATTCTTAGTTAATTATCAAAATAGATATCATAACTATTTTATCAAGGTAGACAAGAAAATACCCTCATATCTTTTTCAAAATAAAGAAGTAAATTATCTTAGTTCGTTATCAATGTAATTAAGTGAATATGCTGAGATATTTACCATGGTAAACAAATCCTTTTAGTTTTTTTATAAAAAAAAGTCAAGTACATTTCCTCAATTTTACCAAGATACAAATGCATGTTATTCACGGTTTATCAACTTTAACCAGTAAATATTATCAGATTTTTATTTCGGTAAACAAGTTAATAATTTCATTTCTTTATCAGCACAAACATGTAAATATGTTCAGTTTTTATCAATGTAAACACATCTTGTGAGTTCTTTATCAAGGTAAACAAGTAAACAACGTCATTTCTTTATAAAAATAAATAATTAAATAACCTAAATTCTTTATTAAAATAAATACGTAAATATCCTCAGATCTTTACCAAATAAATAAGTTTCCTCAGGTCTTTATTAAGATAAGCAACTCTTCTCAGTATTTTGTGAAGGTAAAAAAGTACATATTTAGGTTCTTTATCAAATTAAACAAGTAAATATTCTCCAGTTTTATAAAATCCTTATATAATTATAAGGAACTTATAACCTTAGTTATAATGGTAAATTTTACCATTATCAAGGTAAAAAACATTATCTTCAGTTCTTTATTTTCTACAATAAAGTAGAAAAGTAGCTTTTCTCACTTTTTAAATCAAAATAAGCATCTAAATATCCTCAGTTATTTTTCGAGGTAAGCAAATAAAGATCATTAGATACTTATGAAAATAAACAAATATTTTCAATTTTAACAAAATAAACATGCATCCTCAGATTTTTATCAAAACAAATAAGTAAATATCTTCAAGGAAAACGAGTAAAGATCCTCAGCTCATTTTCAAAATAAACAAGTAAATTAATTGTTTTTGAATTTCCCTCAAAGTTACACGAGGGCTATCTGCGCTAGCCGTCACTAATATGCAATGTAAAACTAGAGGAAAGTCATCTAGTCATCGCCACCCACTCCCAACTCTAGGACTACTCTTTTACCAAAGAATAGTGGGATTAATCGTCACATTACGCTCCATCGGCTGAAAGGGCAAGCATGTTTTGAGTGACGGGGATTAGAGCCCGCGACCCTCAAATTACTAGTCAAAGCACCCTAACCACTTGATCATGCCTGGCTAAACAAGTAAATATCCTGAGATTCTAATAAAGATAAACAAGTATCTTAAGTTCTTTATCGAGCAATACGATCAAATCATCTCTTTTCTTTATAAAGATGAATAAGTATATATCTCAAATTGTTTATCAAAACAAACAAGCAAATATAATATTTTTCATATACTTAACTGGATATCCTTCGAACTTTATTCAAGTGAACCAATTTTCTCAGTTCTTCATTAAAATAAACAAGTAAATATTCCTGTTCTTTATCAAGGTAAAAAGTAAATATCCTCAGCCTTTTGTGAAGGTGAACGCTTAAATATCTTTAGATATTTATCAAGGCAAAATATCCCATTAGTTCCTTATCATGGAAGTCAAAAAATATCATTAGGCTTTTATCAAGATAACAAATAAATATTTTCAGTTCTTTATCAATATAACCAAGTGACTATCCTCAGTTTTTCGTCATGGCAAACAATTAAACCTCTCAGTTCTTTTACATGATAAACAAAGACCGGCAGGATTCAGATGTTTATTAATGTAAACAAGTAAATATTTTCAATTTTTTGTCAATGTAAACAAATCATTCTAGTTCTTTATCAGAATAAATCACTAGACATCCTGATTCTTTATGAAGGTAAGTAGTTAATTATCCTCAGATCTTTCTCAAGGTAAACAAAATTCTTATTTCTTCATCGAGGTATACAAATGAATATTTTCAATTATTTTTAAATGTAAGGAAGTAAACATCCTCATTTCTTTACAATTAAATCTACTTGTTTCTTTACCAAAATATATATGTCATCAGATTTTGATGAAAATAAATATGTAAATATTCCGAATTTCCTACTAAGGTAAACAGGTAAATCTTCTCGGTTACTTATCAAAATATAAAAGTAAATATCATCAGATCTTTATTAAAATAGATATGTGAATCTTTTCAGTTCTTTATCCAAATAACCATGTAAATATACTGTTATTTATCAAAATAAAGAAGTAAATATCCTCAGCTCTTTATCAAGGAAGACAAGTAAACATCCTTACTTCTTTAACAATAGAAACAGACGTTCGTAGTTCTTTATCAAGATAAACACATAGACAACCTCAGCTCTTTATCAAGGTAAGTAATTAAATCTTCTGAATTCTTTATCAGTAAAACCAATGGCACAGCGGTATGTCTGTGGACTCACGCTGATAGAAACCCGGTTTCGATATCCATGGTGGGCAGAGAACAGATAGCACATTGGGTAGCTCTGTACTTAACGTCTAACAAAATTATCCTCAGATCTTTCTCAAGATGAATAAACCTTCTTGGTCCTTTATCAACGTAAATATCATCCGATTTTGATCAAATAAACATGCAAATATCATCAGTTCTTTATCAAAGTAAACAATTCTTTTCAGTTCTTTATCAAAATAAATAAACGAATATCTATTTATATTTGTTTATGAATAAATGTTCTCAGTTTTTATCAAGGTAAACGAGTAAGCATCCTTAGTAATTTATCAAAGAAAAATATTTTCAGCTATTTATCAAAATGCATAATAAATATCCTTATATCTTTATCAAATAAATAAGTTTCTCAGGTTTTTATTAAGGTAAACACATATTCTCAGTTATTCATAAATTAATAAACAAGTAAACATCTTCATTTCCTTCAAGATAACGCAGTAAAAACTTCCAAACCTTTATTAAATACATAAGATTCCTCAGATCTTTATTATAGAAAACAAATCTTCTCAGTAGAAACTGCACATGTACACAATGCGAAATATGGTTGCTCAGATCTAGAAGGCTGTCTTCGCGCTTTTCGCGAGTTCAGTCGGTAGAAATAGCTAAGTAAGGTTTATCGAAACTTCTACCCAGCTTTAAGGTAAATATATGTGACATCTGCCTGAAAATGAACATTTCTATTCATTTGCACAAGACAAACATAGTCTATCCACCTCTTTAAACCCCACATCTTTGTAACCAAACATTTTACTGATGGGCGAGTTGTTTTGGCTATAAAATGCGATATTTTGAGGAGAACAGTTCCAGCGTTTCGTCGGAAAATTGTGTGTTTGTTTGTAGTTCTAGCTGGAATGGCCAGGTATGGATAAGGCGCTCGACTCGTAATCTGAAGGTCGCGGGTTCGATTACCCGTCACACAAAACATGCTCGCCCTTTCAGCCGTGGGGGCGTTATGATGTACAGTCAATCCCACTATTCTTTGGTGAAAGAGTAGCTCAAGAGTGGATGGTGGGTGGTGATGACTAGCTGCCTTTCATCTAATCTAACACTAGTAAAATAGGTACGGTTAGCGCAGATAGCCCTCCTGTAGCTTGGCGCGAAATTCAAAATTAAACCAAACCAATCAACCTCAACAAATATTTTAAACTCAAAAATAAATAAATAAAATAATAATAAATATATAGAGAGAGGGAAAAAAGGCCATCATCAAACTAGACTGACAGGGCAAAAGAATATCTGTAAAAGTATACCAGTACATGAACACTGAAAAGGGTCAGAGAAATTCAGCCCACTCTGACCCTAAAGCAGTAACCACACCAACCAACACTGCATGACCATATGAGTAAAAAAAGGTTTGGTTTTGGTTTGTTTTGAATTTCGCGCAAAGCCACACAAGGGCTATCTGCTATAGCCGTCCATAACTTAGCAGTGTAAGACTAGAGGGAAGGCAGCGAGTTATCACCACCCACCACCAACTCTTGGGCTACTCTTTTACCAACAAATAGTGGGATTAACCGTCACATTATAACGCCCCCACGGTTGGAGAGCGAGCATGTTTGGCGCGATGCGGGCGCGAACCCGCGACCCTCGGATTACGAGTCGCACGCCTTACATGCTTGGCCATGCCGGGACAACATGATGGGAGTTAGCGTCCTCAATGCATGATTTGCAATGCCAAGTTGAGCAATTCTAGTCTTGCACTAGCAAAACTAAGAGAACACTCCCTAAAGCTGCATGGAGATGGGAAATACAAGAACACAACGCTTGCTGAATTCAAGGTAAAGAGAGCCAGGTTCAATGAAAAGGCTACTTTGCCTGTTCTTGGCTTTGTACCCATCGATAAACTGATCCTCACAGCATCGTACGAATTTGCGTACTTGATCGCAAAGCAGGGCAAACCACACACCATTGGAGAAACACTCGTAAAAAAAGCTGTGTTGAAGATGGCGAATATCATGCTGGGAAAAGCTGCTGAAAATAAGTTATCCCAAATTTCTCTTTCAAATGACACCATCAGCAGCAGAATAGATGACATGAGCGATGACATCTTAGCTCAAGTAGTTGCAGATCTGATTTCAAGCCCAGCAAAATGCAGCCTTCAACTCGACGAGACCACCGACGTTTCCAATCTAAGCCAACTTGTTGTATTCGTGCGCTATGTGAAGAATGACGAGATAAAAGAAGATTTTTCATTTTGTAAGCCTCTTACAACAACAACTAAGGCAGCCGACGTGAAGAAACGTGTAGATGACTTCTTCAGAGACAACGATCTTTTGTGGGATATGGTTTCTGTAGTTTGTTTGGACGGAGATCCAGTCATGCTGGGACGAAACTCTGGTTTTAGTGCGTTGGTGAAAGCCGATGCACCACACATCATAGTAACGCACTGTGTTGTGTACAGGCATGTGTTGGCAACAAAAACCTTGCCTTCAAAACTAGCAGAAGTATTAAAAATTGTCGTAGAATGTGTGAACTTTGTGCGAAATAGTGCCCTGAAGCACCGCATCTTCAAAGAGCTGTATAATGAAATGGTCTCTGAATTCGAGGTACTTCTGTACTATTCTAACGTTCCGTGGTTATCCCGGGAAAAGGTGCTGAATCGTGTTTTTGCCATACATGTGGAATTAGCCCTGTTTTTGCGAAAGCACCAACATTGTCATGCAGATTGTTTCGAAAAATCTGAGTTCATTCTCATTTTGGCGTACATGGCCGATATCTTCAATGCTCTCAAGCATCTCAATCAACAGATGCAGGGTGGTAGAGTCAACATCATCGAAGTGGAAGAAAACCTGAAGGCTTTTTCAAAAAAAGCTACCGTTACGGAAACGACGAACAGAGAATGATAACTTCGCAAATTTTCCCCTGTTGATCGAAGATGTGTCTGAAATCGGAGACATTTCTGTATCCGAGGAACAGAAGCAAGCAATTGCCATGCACTTAGATGAGCTCGCAAAGTCTCCCGACGGATACTTCCCCACCAGAGAGTCATATCCAGCATGGGTGAAACAGCCGTTCGCATTTAGTGTTGCGACAGCAGATGTCAACGATGAATACCTCAACGAAATCATTGAACTTCAGCAGAGCCAGGTTCAACAGCAACTTTTCAGAACAGCAACGCTCTCAACGTTTTGGTGTCACCAAATCGTAGCGTATCCTCTTATTGCTAAGAAAGCCCTTGAGATACTCATACCGTTTATTACAACGTATCTTTGCAAGCAATCCTTTTCGAGGATGGTAGACATAAAAACGAAGAAAAGGAACAAACTTTGTTGCGAACATGATATGAGAGTGGCATTTGTCAAGGTGAAACCGCGCATTTCTGAACTTGTCTCTGAAAGGCAACAGTAAAAGCCACATTGATTTGCAGTAAATATTCATTGAGTTATGTTTTTGTTTTTATGTGCAATTCATGTTTTGTTGGTTTTGTTCTTTGAGCACAGTGATATTGTGTACAACTGATGCATGATTCATTTTGTGCACTAATAAAATATCTGCTTGTGTTTTGAATTTGAAAAGATCATATTTTATTTTTCCAATTACGAAGGGTTCAGTGAATGCAAGTACGAAACTACCGGGGTTCAGAACCTCCAACAAGGTTAAGAACCACTGCTATATAGTATATACTCATACAGGCTATGCTGTTGTTCTGTATTGATCTGTCTGAACTCGCCATATACTGAATAATTTTATATAGTTTTCAGTAACTTATAGTGAGTTTCCTATTCAGTTTAAATAAATAAGATTTATTTCATTTAATCGTGTATTATGCAAATCAATACGGTAATAACTATACTGGCAATATGTGACAGTTTCCAGCTTCGATACTTGCTGGACGGGTGTTCATGGTATATAGACCCTAAACACCCCCTAAGAGGAGGGTGGTCAGAGAATTGTTTTATATTTCGCCTTTTATCTATAATTAACAATTGTTCATTAACCCGGTGGCCCATACGACTTTAAAGACTAAACATTTGGTTACACTGACATGCAGTTTTGTGCATAAAAAAAAACAAATCAATTAAATATGGTTATTATTGAAATAATTTTAGCAGCTCTTCCTGGCAATTGTAAAAACTTATAATGCTGAAAAAAAACCAAACAGTTTTGATACTCATGGTGGGCACAGTACAAATAGCTCGTTGTGTAGCTGTATGCTTAATTAGAAACAAGCATGTACTAGAAATAGAATGTTATAAAGTATTAGTTGATTATATGGCTAGCCCTATTTCGTTTATGATTTCATTAATTTCTGTTTTTGTTTTCAGGTGTGTTACCATGTAAACATACTTTATTTATCCTCAGAAAGTAATGTATTATACAGGGTGTTCGGAAAGTCACTGTGCTCTTATATATTTATTAACAGACATGTTTCAATATAGAATACAGGAGGTAAGTATGAATGACAATTATAAACAATGTTGAAAGTGATCCCCGTTGGCATCAATACAGGCCTGGATCTTTCTTATTTTGTTTATAAACACCGCTATCAGTTGCTGGCTTGAAATAGACTGAATAAAATATGATTACAAAACTGCACAGTGACTTTCCGAACACCCTGTATAAAATAGATCCCTTGATAACTGTTTCCTTTTGTTCTAATTTTAGTCGTAATCAAAAGCGATTGATCTGTTCACATTCCTTATCTAAAGTTATCTCTTCAACACTTAAACAGGACCGCTTCTACCCTGTACGTGAGTTTTACTATACCGTCAGCAGTCATTAAGAAGGGTCGTTCTCTATCGAACGTGTGAGTGAATAAAATTGAGTAGAGGCACCTTTCTATTGGCTGTTAATAAAATATAATTGAGAAACTGTTTTATATTAGAATATTCATTTAGTTTTGTAAAGTATGAGAACTGTGATAAGAAAAATAAAATTCAGGTGCTTTCAGTGTCACCTTTATCGGTCCGAGGGTGTCAGTAAAATCCCTGCTGGTTGGAGGATATCAGTGACACATTTACCAGTCCAAGGGTATCAATGATACTCGTATGGGTATGAGTCCATGGGTATGAGTGATACACCTGCTGGTCTGAGGGTGTCAGTGATACACGTACCAGTTTGACAGTGTCAGTGATACACGTACCAGTTTGACAGTGTCAGTGATACACCTACCAGTCTGACAGTGTCAGTGATACATGTACCAGTTTGACAGTGTCAGTGATACATGTACCAGTTTGACAGTGTCAGTGATACACCTACCAGTCTGACAGTGTCAGTGATACACCTACCAGTTTGACAGTGTCAGTGATACACCTACCAGTCTGACAGTGTCAGTGATACACCTACCAGTTTGACAGTGTCAGTGATACACCTACCAGTTTGACAGTGTCAGTGATACACCTACCAGTCTGACAGTGTCAGTGATACACCTACCAGTTTGACAGTGTCAGTGATACACCTACCAGTCTGACAGTGTCAGTGACACCTCAACAGGTCTAAGGATATTAATGACACTTCTACTAGTTAATACAATCTCACAAATATAGAGAAACGGGAAGTGCTATAAGCATACAGAATCCCTGGATTACATACTCAAGTACTTACGATATCTGCAGACATTCCTAATTTCGAACTACTGCTCACAGATAAGGCAACAAATCAGCAGCATCTTTTAAGGTTAAGAGACTGACTGTCACTCTTATAATGCTTCTATTGGCATGGTCCGAACCGAGAGCGAATCATTATTTGCTTCTTTGACTACATGATGAACCAAGAAACATCATGTTTTACGTTACTTGTATTTGGTGCATTCAAGTATTTGTGGAATACAAATACTGAGTATATTAAATATATGAAAGTTTTCAAGAAGTACATCTTTATTTTAGAACGTACAGCAAAGTGAATTCGTTATGAGAAAGCGTTTATCGCAATACTGCCTAAGGATGATGCAGTTTTGAGACCAATGACATTCCAGTCGAGATCTTCGAGGGCATGAATTCACAGCTCGCAACCGTGATATATTGAGAAAATTCTAATAGATAAAATACACGACGAAACGAGCCAATCTCAAACAAACAAACTACTCCTAGTAAGAGTCCCCTGTTATAGGATTTGTCTCTATTCACCCTTAGTTAACGGTCTTGGATGATCTGCCAATGATGTTAGATAATGGACAGAAATAAGTTCTGTAAAGACCAATAACAATGCGGATGTTGTTTACAGTCTGGTGGAATAGTCCACCTACTGATGGAAGATCCCGCTTGTACCAGTCAGGTTAAAAGAACTACTTTGGAAAGTAGATCTGCTAAAATTATTGAACGACTGAAAAACACACATTAGAATTGTGGGTGTAATTGTGTGTTTCCGACTCTAAACTGTACTTTTCCAACTTCAAAACCTCTCCGCACTTATGTGACGCCCCTCGCTAGTACAGCGGTATGTCTACGGATTTACAACGCTAAAATCAGGGGTTCGATTTCTCTCGGTGGATTCAGCAGATAGCCCGATGTGGCTTTGCTATAAGAAAACACACACACACACACACACTTATGTGACCCCAGAAGAAGTTGCAGTAATCCAGAATCTAAAAGAAGTTTGTTAAATTACAAATTACTTGTGAGTATGCTAGTCTAACAGTGTTTAACTGGAGGTTGGATAATGTGCGGAGAGAAAACTTAAGAACAGTGTATGCACTAAAAAAATAGTAGATTTGAAAATGCTTAAAGTGGAATTACTTTAAAATTCTTTAAAGAATTGTCAGTACAGATATACAGATTATGACTGAGAAAATTTCTCGTATTAATTGATAACTAATGTTGTATCTTTATCGTTATTATTGAATGTAATAGAAGGGCTTATTATCGAACATCTAGACCTTTAAAATGAAGAACCTGAAGTAGTGTTATACACATCAGAACAACCTTGAGCATTTGGATATAAATGAACTGTTCATCAGAGTGCAATAAAGGTTATGACATTTTTATCCAGTTGTCTTTCTGCGAGTTGAGCCTGGAATGGCTAAGCACGTAAGGCGTGCGACTCGTATTCCGAGGGTCGCGGGTTCGCGTCCGCGTCGCGTCAAACATGCTCGCCCTCCCAGTCGTGGGGGCGTTATAATGTAACGGTCAATCTCACTATTCGTTGGTAAAAGAGTAGCCCAAGAGTTGGCGGTGGGTGGTGATGACTAGCTGCCTTCCCTCTAGTCTTACACTGCTAAATTAGGGACGGCTAGCACAGACAGCCGAAAGTTGGCGAAATGTTTAAAAACCAATAGGCTTAATATTTAGGGTGAAAATCTCCCTAAAGTGCAGATTTTTTTCCTCTTTTAAAATATAATATTGTAAATATAAGTATTTTCAGAAAAATATTTTGTCTACCGTTGTTCAGGTCAACCGACGAGTTTTCAGAACCTCATTTCATAGGATTTCATAATTCATTGTTTACATGTGCCCAATAAAAACATGTTTAAGGTAGTCCACTAACACTGCTTAGGCCGACAAACATCACGTCAAAGTAAGTAATCGCGCACGTGTCATCGAATGTTCTAACTAAGAATGCGTACTGTAATACTGTAGCTGTTTCGACGGCAAATTATTTCGTATTACACGGTGAAAATAGCTCAATGTTCAGTTTACATAATGATAATAGTTTACGTTTCTACACATTTGTACAGTTCTGTCAGTTGCTGTAGGCCTTCTTTACAAAATACGTTTCCTTATATAAATCCATTGATTTGTACAAAGTAACTGTGATAGTTAACAGACTGACTGCTACACTCTTATCTGGAAATAACTTTTCACACACCACTATTATCTCGTATTTATGGCCCTGCATGCCCAGATGGTTAGGGCGTTCGACTCACAATTTGATGGTCACGGATTCGAATTCTTGTCACACGAAACATGCTCGTCCTTTTAGCCCTGGAAGCGTTATAATGTGACGATCAACCCCACTATTCGTTGATAAAAAAGTAGCCCAAGAGTTGGCGGTGGGTGGTGATGACTAGCTGCCTTCCCTCTAGTCTTACACTGCTAAAGTAGGGATGGCTGACGCAGTTAGCCCTCGTGTAGCTTTGCGCGAAATTCAGAACCAAACCAATCAATCTCTACTTAGTCATTAACCATCGCAAACGATGTTGAAAATATGGAGGTAACTGACGTCTGGTTCCCGCTATACTTACTATCATAGCCCAAACTGTCAATAACTTTACTAATAGCATTGTTACTGCATACATACGCTATGGTTCGGATTATTTGTTGATATTTTCTGACATGATGGTAGCAGTAAGTAGGAAGAAAATAATCGGATTATGCTACACAGGTATAGATATAACTGACAGAAAAGGAGATGTAATAAAGTGGGCCAGTAGAGATGGTGGTGTATGTAAGGGCTAATCATGTATTGATGAAGTGAAAGGCAGGTCAGAGGATCTAATTAATAAGTACAGGGGGTTGATGAAAACATTTAAAGAAATAGGAAATAACTTTATTTTGTCAGGGACACTGCCCAGAATTAACTGTGAATATGAAGTTACAATGAGGTCAGTAGGAGGTCCCCATTGGTACAGCGGTAAGTCTACGGATTTACAACGCTAAAATTAGAGGTTCGATTCCTCTCGGTGGATTTAACAGATAGTCCAATGTAGCTCTACTATAAGAAAAACGCACAAACACACACAGGTCACTAGGGCTAAATGCTAGGCCTAGGTTAGTATGTAAGGATGAGCAGATTGGCTGGTTGAACTTGTGGAAGCTTTTATGAAATGAATGGTTCACATTTAAATAGGGTAGAGGTTGGCTTGTTTGCTAAGTCTATTAACTCAGCTGTAATGGTAGTTTTGAACTAGGACTAGACAGTGGTGACAGCCAGGAAAACTAAATGTAAAAAAGAGGAAGAGAAAAGTTTAGTGTAGGAAATGAGTATAGAAGTAGTTATAAGGATAAGATAAATTGTTACAATTGTGATTGCTAGAAGTGTAATAAATAAAACATTATTTTAGAGCACTGGTAGCAATGGAGGATTTTGATGTAATGGGAATAATTGAAACATATTTAAACATAGATGATTTTGATAACAGATGTTTCTTTGAAATACAGGATTACTGGGTATTTAATTGGAATAGAATATTAAAAGAGGGAAGGGATTAGTGGCTTTATATGTAAAATATGAATTACATCCTGCTGAAATTGAGGATATCAAAGATAATAGCAAGCAGATTGAATTCATTTAGGTTTATATTAGTAGATAAAGGGAAAGGACTTTAAGTAGGAATTTGTAACAAACCACAAGATGACACTGATGAAATTAGTGATAAAGTTTACAATGAGGAGGTTAATATTTCAGCTGTTAATTAAGTCATGACTGTGGGTAATTTTTAATTTAAGACATATGGACTGGGAAATGCTAGATACAAACCATGAGGGAGAAAGGTTTTTTTTTATTGTTCAGGGTGGATTACTTCATCAATTAGTAAAAGAACTTACAAGAAATAATGGTACTTTAGATTTATAGTTAACTTTGAATATAGAAATGATTGAGAGAGTAGAAATTGGTAAATATGTCGGTGCAAGTGGTCATTTTTCTATTAAATTTAACATTTTACTGCATATAGAGATAAAAAATAATTATATTTTGGCTAAACATTTCAAATAAGAAAGAAATGGGTAGCTGCAAGAAACAAACTAGGTTGGCTAATAGAGAGTTTAAGAGATAAATAAAAGCATAACAAATTTAAATTAACTGGTATGATAAGTCACACCAAATTTAGAAGATCAAGAAAGTTGGTGAAAAAGAAATTAGGACATCAAAAATGATTATGAGAAGATTAACATGTAAAAATTAACAGCAAGGATGTCTTAAAATACATTAAGTGTAAACAAAATGTTAGAATAGGAATAAGGCCCTTGAGGGACGATAAAAGAAAGCTCATATCTGATGATTATATGATGGCTGGGTTATTAAATTTTGTTTTTTCTTTGGTTATTACTAAGGAAAATTTAAGCAGTATTACACATCTTGAACAGTTAGTTAATAGATGAAAATGAGATCAAACAAGATGACTACATTAGTTCTAAATTGGTTTGGAAAAAATTGAAAAGTTTAAAGAATGATAAGGCTCCTGGATCACATATTATTTCCTCACAGGTGTTCAAGATAATAAAGGTTGAATATGTAAACCACTTACTACTATTTTTTCTTAGTCCTTGAAGAGTGGGCAGGTACCAAAGAATTGGAAGTTAGTTAAAGTAACTCTGCTTTCTAAGGCAAATGAAAAAAAAATTGTCCTAGTAATTATAGACCTATTAGTCTTGCATCAGTTGTGGGAAAAGTTTTGGAAAGTTTGTTAAAAGATGCTCTGCAAAGTACTTTCATGAAGTTCAGAATGGTTTCTCTAAGAAAAAATCTTACCTTAAAAATCCTTTCACATTCTTTGAAAAAATTATTACTTATTTATATGAGAGTAAGAGTGTAGATTTGGTGTATCTGGATTTTCAGAAACTATTTGACAAGGTGTCACATGAAAGACGTGGAAAATACTTACATCTGTAGTTTTTGGGAATAAGTTAACCAATTGGATAGAAGAATGATTTAATGGAAGAAAGAAAAGAATTGTTATAAATGGAGTTGAGTTCAGTCAAACTGGATTAATGTCACACATTGGATACATCATGGTTCAGTCTTGATATCTTTCCTCATTTTGAGCTATATCAATAACACAGATGAAGGAACAGTCAATAAATTACTTAACTTTGGAGATGATATCAAAGTCTTGGGTGTTGCTTACTGTGAAGAGGATGCTACTGATTTACAAGATAATTCAGATCATGTATTGAGTTGGACAAACAAATGGCTGATAGGTTTTAATTGTAATAAATGTAAGATAATACATGTGGGTTATCATAATTTTAATTATAAGCACAGTCTGGATGGGAATAACATTAATTGTGTCATGAAAGAAAGAGATCTAGTCTGTTTATCAAGATTAATAGTTGTTGTAATCAGCCTGATTATCGAGATTAACAGATGTTGTAATCAGCCTGATTATCGAGATTAACGTTTGTTGTAATTAGTCCGAGATTATCAGTCTGTTTATCAAGATTAACAATCTCTGTTGTTGTAATGAGCCTGTTTATCAAGATTAACGTTTGTTGTATTGTTTGTTTGTTTTTGAATTTCGCGCAAGCTACACGAGGGCTATCTGCGCTAGCCGTCCCTAATTTAGCAGTGTAAGACTAGAGGGAAGGCAGATAGTCACCACCATCCACCGCCAACTCTTGGGCTACTCTTTACCGATGAATAGTGAGATTGACCGTAACATTATAACGCCATCATGGCTGAAAGGACAAGCATGTTTGGTGCGACGATGATTCGAACCCGCGACCCTCAGATTACGAGCCGGGACCCGTTTGTTGTAATCAGTTTGTTTATTCGAGGTAATGATCGTTCTGGCAAGTCTATTCATCCAAGACAACAGCCTTTATAACAGGTCTTCTTATCCAAAGCAACAATCTTTATATGTCTGTTAATCTAATAAAACGGTATTTAAAATAAGTATTTCGATTCAGTACAAAGGTTTCTATGATCAGTTTCATAAGATATACTAAATTTAATGTTGCAAAACTGAAACCCAAACTTCATTAAAGTGTGGGAACTTTCACTTCATTAATTTTTTTTTCCTTTTCAAAAGTTTTTTTTTATCATTCGTGATTACGAAACAGGTCATATAATGGAATAATGATTCTCAAGGTTATTTTATAAGATATATTGTAATAACAGAACAATCCACAATTAAAAGTCGTAAGACGGAGTTATCCATTATGAATAGTCATAACACTGAGACATATATTCATTATTAAACGCTATTATACCGATTTACTCACGTGTGAAGCAGCACAGATACCATGTCATTTCTAAATATCGTAATTTTTCATTTATTAAAATTAAAATCAAACGATAGAGATCATAACTCAATATAAAGTAGGTTTTAGTTTAAATTCAGAATAATAATATCACTTACATACACACATTACTCTTGATCGGACCTTCTTAATTTGTACTCCAACTTTTACCTAAGCCTACCAAATATATTTAACTAATTGTTGTGAAGTATGTATCACTACAGAAAACGTTCTTTGTATCATGTTAATTATAATTTTATTGTATATGGTTCACAATGTACAATTCTTACTTATCTATTAACACATCACTCATGTCAATACATATACTTCTATGTCAGTACGTTTTAAATTATTCTACACCTTTCAGTTTGTTTGTTTGTTTGTTTGGAAATTTCGCACAAAGCTACTCGAGGGCTATCTGTGCTAGCCGTCCCTAATTTAGCAGTGTAAGACTAGAGGGAAGGCAGCTAGTCATCACCACCCACCGCCAACTCTTGGGCTACTCTTTAACAACGAATAGTGGGATTGACCGTCACATTATATACCTTCCAACGGCTGGGAGGGCGAGCATGTTTAGCAATGTATTTCTGAGAACAGATATCAACAGTACGCAATATGACGTCACGACGGTCTATATGTTTGTTTCACCTCGCATGGATGAACAAGGACGTTCCAAAAGGAAATAATATACGGTTTCGTTAAACTTTATAAAAAATTACCAATTTTTCGTAACCTCTCACTGACTTTCAACAGCAGCAGTTAAGATACTTTGTAGAAGGAAGTGAGAAATTAGTTTCACCTTATCAACCATCCAGAGTTCATAAAAATATTTAGAATTCCAAACATTTTTTCTTGAAAATAACACGCACTTATACGTCAGTTTTTTATCAACGAACTTTCAGTAGTTTCAGTGTGCTGGTGGCGTGTAAATTTGCATGGAGAGACCCGCGAAACCAACCTAAACATATGACACCGCCCTGCGATGGTTTTTATTGGCTTGAAATGTTTACACGTTTTGCGGTACTTCTTGTATGCGGAATCAAAAGATAATATTCATTCATTTCTCCACTGCGTACAGATTTTTCACAAAACATCGTAAGTGACTTTAAAAAAGTGAATTATTTTTTTTAGACTTAAAATGTTAACCATCACTGGTTGTAGATTTATTTAGACTAATCGTTAGTATATTAAACGGATAATAAGGCCGCAGGACCTCTCACCTTTGTTTGTGAGTGCACTTTGACATTAGTTTTTTTTTCAATATTATTTATTCATTTCTGTGTCATCAAGAAGTTGTGTAAATGATCCAGACATGTTCTATTTGTGACAAATTTATTATAAAATTGATCTTAGGAATATTTGTTTTCTTTTTTCTCCTGGTTTCTAAAATATCCTATGCGCGTGACGTCATGTAAGCATTACCAACAAGCCTAAAAGTAAACACCTATATTTTGGACTTAGCTAAGATACAATCTATTCTTTGATAAATTGTTTAGGCAGGGTATTCATCATGAAACTATGTAGAATGTTCAAAAGTCTTCCGCCTTTCGAAACGTCGTCCTCTACACTTGTGTCTTCACAACAGGCAGTTGCCATCTATTCTACAAAGTTTCAAGATACACCCTAGTATTCCTAGCATGGTCAGGTGATTAGGGCTTTCGATAGTAATCTGAAGGTCGCGGGTTCGAATCCCCGTCATACCAAACATGCTCTCCTTTCAGCTGTGAGGACGTTGTATAATGTGACGATCAATTCCACTATTCGTTGGTAAAAGAGTAGCCCAAGAGTTGTTAGTGACAAGCTGCCTTTTCTCTAGTCTTAAGCTGCTAAATTAGGGACTGCTAGTTACAAGCAATCTAGTAATCACAGTGTAGTTGCTGGTATTGGGATGAAATACTTGAAATGATAATTAAGTGTGCAACATTTAGTTATACAAACGATGAAACAAATAATCTGGAGTTATCGTTTTATAGATTCCCAGAAGATCCAGTTCGCAGAGTTAAATGCCAGTAAAATGTACTAGACCCAAACAACACCGACAAGACTTGGAAACCATCATCTTACTATGAACTATACAGTTACCATTTTACATCCGGTTAGTGTTGCTTGTATATACCATGCACCTTGTCACAATTAAATTGCACAGATCCTGATAAAATCTGTAGCTTGTAAATATTTGGTACTTCCAGTTATCCAAATACCTTGGTACAGGCCCACACAAGTAGTGACAGATGGTAGGACCCAGTGGGCAATATTAAAGTTTTATCGAAAAAGTGGCACAACAGGTGATCTTAAAATACAGGGATTATTTTACACCTGAAGAAAGTAGTCTTACTGTACAGGAGTGCTTAAAATGCAATACAATACGACGAAGTATATCTAGATTGTGAATTTCTACAGATAGAACATAAAAATAGGCCTAGTCACTAAAAACAACATCGAATTACCCTCGAGTAAACTGTCTAGTTGGATGTCTTGTACACTTTCCACAGTCTAACTTCGTGCACCCGACCAGCCACAAAATACTTGTAAGCATTAAGGCTTTTATTAGCTTCGAACTACTTTCCGGTGTTAATAGATGTTGTTAGGACTAAATAATTTATAATATCTGTATTCTCTCTCTCTATCTGTATGGGTATTTGGGTATTGATGTTTGTCTACTCAAGAGGGTCAGGTTTCTTTAACCTCTTCCTCCTTCCTTCAGATTTTGGTTTTTTTCAACTGTCAAGCGTATTTATATAGTACACGAGGGCCAGAGTAACCCGCACTTACTCAGGCCCCTTTCAGGGCAATGTCCATGCACGATCTATACATACACTTGGTGCAAAGAAAACATTTCTCTTATAGTTCCATAGATTATTTACACTTTCATCATTTAGATATTAAGTAGAAAACGTTTACATATAAAACCCTTTCAATGTCTTGAAATTAATCTCTAAACTAATGTGGAGTCTAGTTAATAGGTGGCCTTTTATTATTATTTTTATTTATTTATTTTTATTAACAAAATATATATTCACTGGGGAAAGGTGTTTAGGTCTATCATCATCATGTAAACAATACCTGTCAAGTTCACTCACTAGTTTTTTTTATCTCCAATTTTTATTAAAATAATTTATTGTACTATGTTGGAGTCTATCTGCTATTGTTTCGATATGTGCGTATTTATGCATAAATTCGGAACATGTTGTTCTAGGTACTTTATAAACTGTTGTGAGTAGTGTATTTTGTATTGTTTGTAGTTTTGTTTGAAGTAGTTTTTTGCTTACATTTATCCATGCAGGAGCTGCATAGTCAATGACGGGTCTAATGTATGTTTTATATATTTTCATAATGATGCCTGCCGTAGTTCCACTGTTTTTGCCAGATAGACTCGTAGCATAGTTTGTTTTTCGCCAAATTTTTGTTCTAATACAATTTATGTGGTTTACCCACGTAAGTTTTGAATCAAACGTAAGTCCTAAGAATTTTGCTTTTGTAGCAATTTGGAGTTGTTCACCATTCATGTAGGTCTGTGGTTGTGAGTTTTTATGTTTAGTTAATTTTGTGAATACTACTAGTTGTGTTTATTTTGATTCTGTTTTTTTTTGTTGCAATATTCACTTATTATATTTAATTGTGGTTGTATGTTTGTGGCTGCTTTTGCTGGTGTTGGTGCACTTTTCCAGATTGCTACATCGTCTGCGAACTGTGATGAGTATCCATTATTTGGATCTTTCAGAGGCATATTATTCACGTACATGATGAATAAGATAGGACTAACTACCCTTCCTTGAGGGACACCAGCTTCTGGAGTGAAACTTTATAAGAATGTCCCTTCAACATTTATTCTATATGCTCTGTTTTCCAGAAAGTTTGATAGCCAGCGAATAGTTTCCCGCGGTAGTCCCATTTGTTGCATTTGGAACCGGAGACCGTTATACCATACAGTGTCGAATGCCTCCCCAATATCGAGAAAACAAGCGACAGTGCATTCTCGTTTATTAAAACTATCTACAATTGATTCGGTTAATCTGACTAAGTGGTCTGATGTTTGTCTGAATTTTCTGAAACCATTTTGTTCTTCTGATAATTTTGATGTTATCTCCAGGAGTGCGGAGAGTCTGTTACTAATTATTTTCTCTATAATTTTTCCTACACAATTGGTCAGGCTGACTGGTCCGTAGCTATTTGGATTATTGGCTGTCTTTCCTTTTTTATGGAACATTAATATATTTGCATGCTTCCAAGAAACCGGGATATAACCAGAATATATTGATAGATTAAAAATTGCTGTAAGATGTTCAAATAATTTCGGAGTGCCTTTCTTAAGAAGAATGGCTTGTATACCATCTTCTCCTGGTGATTTATTTTTGGTGTTTGTTATTACTTCTATGAGTTCTTGTGCTGTAATTGTGTTTGTAAGCATTGTGTTTGTGTAGTCGTTTGTGTTGTTGGTTTGATAATTATTTAAGTCTACTGGGAAGAGTGGTTTGAATAATTCACTCTTGTTCATTATGAAGTTATTTACTTTATTATAGTAGTATGTGTTCATGTCTGGGTCGTTATTTGATTTTGAACACATTTTCGTTGTTTGAAAGTTTCGTTTTTTATTTATTTGTATATGCTGTGGTATTATTGTGCTCTAAAAGTGGGCATTTTCTTGTTGTTGTATCTGCATTCGTTAGTCTTTTTAGTTGTGTCCAAAATTGTTTCGGATCTGTTTTTTCGTTAAGTTTGGTAAAGAAGTCGTCCCAATTTTCTTGTTTTAATAATTTAATTTCAGCTCTACTTTGGTTTCTTATTCTGTTTATTTGTGTTTTTAATTCGTCATTTCTTGTGTCCATATATTGTCTTCTTAATTGTTGTCTGTGCTTAAATAGTATTAATAGGTGTTTGTGAGGTTTCCATGTGCTACTTTTAGTTTTATGTTGTTGTTTTGGTATTGTCTGATTAGCTGCGGTTTAAAGGCATTTCGTAATTATTTGACAGTAATTATCAATATCTATTTTATTTTTAGCTATTGTTATAATTTTGTTTGGCAATCGATAGTCTAATTGTTTTTGGTATTCTTTCCAATTTGCTTTTTTGTTATCGAATTTT
Source organism: Tachypleus tridentatus (assembly GCF_004210375.1). Taxonomy (NCBI): domain Eukaryota; kingdom Metazoa; phylum Arthropoda; class Merostomata; order Xiphosura; family Limulidae; genus Tachypleus; species Tachypleus tridentatus. The sequence goes on along the minus strand of NC_134837.1, from coordinate 67,758,646 downwards.
TCTTTTCTATGTATAATATTTTTATGGTGGGGGTGAGATCGAAGACACACCATAATCTGTATTCTCAACCTAAGGGTTGGTTTGGTTTGAATTTCGCGCAAAGTTACACGAGGGCTATCTGCGCTAGGCATCCCTAATTTGCAGTGTAAGACAAAAGGGAAGGCAGCTAGTCATCACCACCCACCGCCAACTCTTGGGCTACTCTTTTACCAACGAATAGTGGGATTGACTGTCACATTATAACGCCTCCATGGCTGAAAGGGCGAGCATGTTTGGTGCGACAGGGGTTCGAACCTGTGACCCTCAGATAACAAGTCGAACGCCTTAACTCATTTGGCCATGCGGGACCTGTCTATAAAGGAGGTGTAATTTATGTTTTTGTTTTTAACGAATACAGTATTACTTATATGTAATAACTGCATAATATTTACAGACGGCTCAATACATGGTTATATTTATTTTCACGTACTCAATTACACGTTTAATATTGATAATACATCATATAATCGATATATGAAACCTTTGGTACTTTGTGAAACATCACAATATAACTTTATATCCAAGACCCTATCCCATAAATACACGTCCCCGGTAATTAATTAGAAATTTTTATAGAAATCACTACCACCAAAACTAGCTTTATGTTCAGTGACCAAAAACTACCTACAAATAAAGGGCCTAAATATGGGGAATCCCGTGTCACCATTTCTAACCAACATTTTTATGACACAGGTTGAATCTCAAGCGATCAATTCAGCCTTATATCCACCACTATACTGGTACAGGTATGTTGAGGACATAATTGCTGGAGTCACATCTACAGAACACACACTTAATTTTTATTAGCCACGTTAACTCTATATACACCAACATTAAATTAAGTTCATTTGTGAACAGGAAAAAAAGTAACCACATAGCATTTCTCAACCTCAAGAGCACTGGGACTGATACACAGTTCAAAACAGAAATACACAGAAAAATCACCCGTATTGGACTATACATTTCCGAGAGTCAGCACTTGAAACAAAACCAAAACTCAACATATTAAGAAACCATATAGACAGCGACAAAACTATGTTCACCTGATAAAATTAACGGTGATATCAACAAAATAAAACAACACTTCATCAACTTAAATAAATTTCTTTCAAAAACTGTTGAAACAATTATACTCACACACCTAGATCAACAACACAATCAACAACATACAAACAATAATAAATCATAGGATACTTACAGAACTTTACATTCCTGCATACAGTATGTTTCCGACATCAGCGAAAAAATGACCAACATTTGGAAAAAAACAACAAGAAACTTATAACAAAGCACAACATTCCAGTAAACATCAAATTTATTTAAAAATCAGATACAAAACTAATGTCCATACTATGTAAAAACTACACTGACAAACACAACACCAACATAATTTATAAAATATAATGCAACAAACGCCACTACTTCTGTATAGGAGAAACAAGAAAAAAATGGAAACTAGATTCAAATAACACACACACAAACACCTTCACACGTTTTTGAACATTGCAAATCAAATAAATACAACACAACCATAGAAACCATCCAGGTACTAAGTAGGGAAAGAAATATAAACAAACGCAAAATCAAAGAAACCCTACTTATGCAACAACTAAAACCAAAATTAAACCAATACAAACGAACACCTTTATACCTATACTAATTAATAACCTAACATTTAACTGCAACGCCGCCTACAATCCCGTTCTCGTTTACACACTCGTCCCTAAGATATGCATGCGACCGGCAACTATCAGTTGCAAACTCTCTTTTTGTTAACCTGAAAATGATTTCAGAAGGTCGAAACGTTGTTCTCTACTTTATTTTAATAAAAGCTTCAATACTCATTCCAGCCGTCTTGAGATACATTTTTATTTCAAGTAGGCTTCTTGTCATCACGAGATGACGCTACTGTTCAGACGATGTAAAACACTACAATCAGTTTCATTCATCTACCACTCGATTCCATCCAGAAACATAGGGCCGCAATCACTTGCGGTTTCATGAACAGGTATTTAAGTGAGTAGGTTGTTAGCCCACTGCACCGAGCCGTCCCTAATTTAGGAGTGTAAGACTAGAGGGAAGGCAAGTACTCATCACCACCCACCGCCAACTCTTGTACCAACGAATAGTGGGATTCACTGTAACATTATAACGCCCCCACGGCTGGAAAGGCGAGCATGTTTGGCGCGACTCGGGCGCGAACCCGCGACCCTCAGACTACGAAGCGCACTAGGCCATGCCGGGTCTTATAATCACTTTACTGTAATCATATTGATACTGTCAGCTATGGTGAAGTGTAACTTTGATTGAGTGACTTCATTATTCTTAACAGGTCAAAGACTGGCTAAGTCGTCACCTTACATATTTATTACAAAAACCAATATCTGTGGTTACGAGAAAACCCACTTGTAGAGAAAATTATATATTTACAAACGGCTGGTATGGATAGAAAAAGCACCAGTAGAGGAGCGAACAAACTTTGTGAACCTGACGATGACCAAATAAGGTTGAAACGTTGTTCGCTCCTCTACTAATGCTTTCTCTACCCATACCAGCCGTGTTTAAATATATAGTAAGCCAATATGTTACAAATTTTCAAGAGAGCCGGTGATCGTTTCAAAGATAGATGGATAATATCAAGCCGACGTCGTTTACTCAGTCTGTGACATGGAAGACTATTCAAAAATCCCCAACCAAGTATATTTTCAGTTCAAAGATGGCGATCAAATATGTAATAGTAAAGTGCATTCTAAAGATGGTTGGTATGAGTATTAAATCTTCAATTAAAATAAAGTACAGAACAGCGTTTCGACCTCCTTAGATCATCTTTAGGTTAACAAAGTGAAACTTTCTGTTAAATTTATTTATAGAACTAAAATAGAAAAATAACAAAATGCACGTTTTTAGACTAAGAATATCATCATTTCTAAAGTAGGTGGTATGTACCAATTAAAGTAGGTGGTGTGTACCAATTAAAGTAGGTGGCATGCAACAATTAAAGTAGGTGGTGTGTACCAATTAAAGTAGGTGGTATGCACCAATTAAAGTAGGTGATATGCACTAATTAAATTAGGTGGTATGCAGCAATTAAAGTAGGTGGTATTTACCAATATAACAAATAAATAATTAAACCATCACTAGCAGAAGGTTTAATAACACAGGGTTGTAGAGTTGGTTTTTCTATTGCAGAGTTTTAAAATTACGTGGTGAATATAGTTTAACGTCTAGTCCATGTAATAATAACAAATTAGTTGATTTCATTTTCTTCCTTAACGTTTTTACAAGCTTGAGCACTTATACATTATCGTAAGTAATTATAGGTCTGCGTTGCAAATGACATTTAACCTCTTTAAGTTTAACAAAAGGTGAACTTGTATAAACTATCTTAATAAGCACAATAGGAAACACAGTTACAAGTATTTCACCAAAACATACCAACAGATTCAATCTCTATCTTGATTTAACTTTTAGCTTTGCTCACTATTTTCTTGAATATCTTTCAACTGACTATACTCTTAAAACAATTATTCCTAATTTATAATCTAATTTCGAATGTACTAGAAAACTTGACACTACATCCGTAATATTCTCTAGACGTTCTAGGTTTGTCTTAACATAAATGTGTAATATAACAAAACATACTAATTACAAAATTAAAATTATAGTTTACAACAAGAGAAATAGGAAGTAATATAAATCTGACTTCATTGTAAATGAGAGAGATTGGTAAATTTGCTTCTCTAGAAAATAAAAAAAGAAATAGGCTTTATTTGCAACAAGTAATGTTGACTTGTGAATTTTCCAACAGGTAAATACAAAGTTGGATATCTTCCCATACATGACAACTTCTTTTGATGGCTGGCTACTGGACAATGAACTAACTACTTAAGAGGGTATCCAACGTGTTACAAAGGATGCTATATCTGAACCTAGACATAATATGTTACTCGTTATGGTGACCGAAGGAAACCTTTAAAGTTTGTACAGATTAAAAGAATAGATGACAAAAAAATTGGTATCGATTGACAATGTTATAGCACACCCACAGCTACAGAGTGCGTAGCGCGTTTTTCCGGTATCTGGCAGGGTGTTATAAACCTTTCAGATCCACGTTTTGAGTTCGCTAACCACCAGGTTATGCCTTTCCTAAAAGTTGTAGTATAATAATGATGTTATGTTCTATTATTCGCAAAAACAACAACAACAAAAATTATACTTTACGTTGCAAAGAGGGCGCTACAAGACATTAACAATCCATGTACTACGTTTAGGATTTTTAGGTGATAGAAGTGTATAACTTAGGGAATAAATATACATTTAAAACTCATTGGTGAAACATTTTGCATTTTTTTTTTTTTCCAATTATTGTTATAGTTTTAAATAGTGTATTAATGTTAATAATTCATTTATGATTTATAGTTGTTACTTTGTGATGACATCAAGTCACAGTTCATGTGTAACTTGTGTAAATATGTTGTAATTGTAACTTTGGGTGAAACTCGAGCAAAAGTAAGAATATAATTTTAATATTGAACAGCAACAATCTGTACTATATGTTGAGTGTAAGAATAAGGTACAGTTCGACTGTAACTTGTAAGACGTCAGTTAAATTTTTGTAGTATATTCTTTTCTTACACGCAAATGATTTTTTAATTTAACATGAGACTCAGGTTTCAAGTTGAAACTGAAAGATTGTTGTAGTTTTCGTTCTTTACATTATTGTTTCGTTCTTATTTTCAGCAATTTCCATGTTATTATAAGTATATTTTATCCAGCAATTTTCTTATTAATCTCAAAATTGTGATACTTGTTAAGAGCTTTAACTGTTTATTCTTCAAGCTTGGAATACTACAATAAAGACAGTAACAACAAAAATGTACAGATGTTAGGTTGTTAACGTCTAAAGCGTTTCTATAAGATAAAAGTTTTGACCAACTTAGCTATTGAACCTATAGTTGCTCTGTTCTAAGGTTCTCTATCCTGTTGTTTTTAATGCTTGTTTGTTTTCTACTATATGGTTTAATGTTTTATTTATCATTTGCTGATTTGACTATCTTTGTGAGACTGATTGACATACCCTGTTTTTGTATAACAGGCTCTGTACAATAATAATAATAATAATAAATATTTTGTAATTCCTTAAACCCTCAGATGTTTTCCACCATTTCATGCTGATGTGTCACACTTAATTGTAAATCATTAATTTCCTTTTGCTTCTGATACATGTTTGACATTCAGTGAAGTCCATTCAAACATTTAACATGTAGTGAATTAAATAACTTATTATGTACATAATATGGCTGGTGATTAACAAACGCTTTGTATGATAAATTTAAGGAATATAATTTTAAAAATCAGGTTAGTTAATTGTTAAAATGATCACTTGTACATTTCAACAACTTGTTTATTGATCTTTATTTCTCATTAATCCACTAGCTCGTATCTATCTAGCATGTGTCTCCTCTTCCTAAGTACCAGTGAGAATCCTGCACCAGATGGCTATTACCTTGTATTATTGAACGTTAGGGATGAATACTACCATAGGCCAACTTTGGATTGTCACTGTTGGAAGGACTATCCTGTAGAAGTTTATGGAGGTATTGTGGAGCTAATAATTATTATTAAACTTAATTATAAGAACCATTTTATGTTATAATGTTTGCCTTTTAAACATTAATTGATCCATTTAACCAACTTGTTAATATTAATTTTATTTCATTATAAAGTTTTGGTTTATCTCTAGGCTTCAAAAGATTGCCTAGTAATTGTGTGTGTTGTAAGTCTTAAGAGGAATGTTTCCAACAGATATTCTGCATTTTATTTATGATGAAAGCAGCTGGAGAAGTGACATCAGTGTGAAGACTTTATACACATATGTTAATCAGTGTTTTGATGATAGTCTTACATATTTTGTCTGACTATTAATCATATTTTAAACATTAAATAAGATTAACACAGTGTTAAAATGATATTATTAAACTTATATTTGATTAACTTGGCACACTTGTATGTATACATAACACCTCATCCACAAACAAAATCATGTTACTGGTATTTGAAAATAAATGAACTAAATTTTGTAAATATAGGTTTTAGACCACTTGGTTAATCAATTGGCTGATTCTAATAATAATGAAAAAATATTTATGCCTTATCATTTTATTTTCAGTTATAGACATAAAATTAAAAATCTTTTATGAATCTCCTTTCAGAGGTTTGAACAACCTGTCTTAGGGTTTTTCTCTTCTTTTCACAGTTCTGGATAAAGATCATGGAAAGGAAGGAGTAACATGGTTATATGAGATTTAATCAGCGTATTTCACAGTTACTTTCTATTCTCACAGGTAGAGATAATGGAAAGGAAGGAGTAACATGGTTATATGAGATTTAATCAGCGTATTTCACAGTTACTTTCTATTCTCACAGGTAGAGATAATGGAAAGGAAGGAGTAACATGGTTATATGAGATTTAATCAGCGTATTTCACAGTTACTTTCTATTCTCACAGGTAGAGATAATGGAATGAGGAACATGGTTAGCTGAGGTTTTATCAATCTATATGAGGGTTTTTTTTCTGGTCTTTCAGGTAGAGATAATGAGCCTGGAAAGGAAGGAGGAACATGGTTAGCTGCAAGTAAGACTGGTAAAGTTGGGGTTTTGTTGAATATTTTGCAGAAACCTGACAAAAATAAAAAAGGAAGAGGTATGTGAGAATAAAGTTAATAAAGTTCTAACAGAACATGTAACCGAGAGTTTAATATTGTTAGATATATATTTAATTTGTAAACCAGAATTAGTGTTTACCATCATGTAATGTTTTGAAATGAAATTTTACAATTATTATGAACAAATGAAGCTCATTAGAAGATCTGGTAACCATAATGCTAAGTTGATGTCAATTTAATCATGCTTTTGATGCTTGAAGTTCCAAAATATTTTTAAAAATAAGATGTTTTTTTCCATTTTGATATTACCTAAATGTGACTTTCCATGCAGTTGTTAGGTGAAATTCCAATATAATATTTTACTTCGACTTTTATATGCTTTTTTTATTTAAGAATGAAAACAGTAGGACTAGAAGACACAAATATAAATGTTGCAAGGGAAGGAGTTATCTTCAGTGAAGACAGTTTTATTTTACTAACAGAGTGGTTGGCCTTTTGGAATGGGATGCCTTCTGATGTCATACAGGCATTAAATGTTTAAGTTTAAGGAAAACCTTGATATAGAATATGAATGACAAGTGATGGCATTGAGATTTTTTTTTTTAGTTATTGTAATTTAGTTTAGAAGATGGAACAGCTGATATGGACCAATTGGTCCCATGTTGTCCTAAAATCTTATATTACCTAAATGTGACTTTTAAGTACAGTTGTTAAGTAAAATTCCAGTATGATATTTTACTTCTGCCAACAAAAAGCCTTCTTGAATTACACTACCTTTTATCTGGATAAATTTTCACTCATATTTAGCCTTAATACTTGCACTTATTTCTTTATAACGTAAATGATTATATAGCAACCCTCTGCTAATGTGACTCTATCATAACTAGCACACTCTCTAACCTTGCTGCTGTTAACCATTTTTTTGGTTAGCAGTCTTAATGAATTAGACATATTTTTTTAATGTTTCTAGTTTAGTTATATAATTAGTTACAATAATTAACTCTTCTTTCCTCTTCCAGTTTTGTGAATTATATACTTGCAGTTTCAGTTCTTATGACTATTAACCATTTTTTTGGTCAGCCAACTGTCACCCATCATCACTAGTACATTTTGATACATAAATAGAGCTTAGTTTAGGAACCTTTAGATACCTGTATAACCATTTCTCCTCCCTTACAGACCAGTTTCGACTGGTGGTTAATCACAACTATACACTTGATGATGGTTTCCTACCTCCTTCTCATCCAGAATGTCACCTTTTACAGATGTTTCTTTTTTTGATAGAAGGGTATATTCTGATAATCAGGAGGATTTGTGGATTGGTATCTATTCAAGTCCTCTCTCCATATTATTCTTGGAACTTCTGGCTGTCTATTGGGCTTTACTCCACTTCCTGCAAGCTTCTAGGAGCTGGTTGGGGGTGGTTTCCTCCAATGTTTCTATGGTAGTCTCATACCTCACCAGACAAGGGGTACTTGGTTAAGAGACTTCTTTTTTCTTCTGTTGGATCTTCTTTGTTGGACTCACTACTATCCCATTACTTTTTTGAATCTCAATCTTTTTGTCTTGAACCTAGTTGTGGATGATTTATCTAATCCTTACAGAATTCTCCCTGCAATGTATTTTTCAGATCTACCTACTTCCCAGGTTTTGTATGCTTTGTGGGGTGTACCAAATTTGGATGCTTTTACCACTCTTCTCAATACACTACTTCCCCAGTTTTGGTCTTCTATTCTTCACCTTCTGTTGGGAGCAGTCAGTGCTCTCAGTTGGCATTGGTGAGACTGGTACAAATATGCATATCCTCATAATCATCTCCTCCCATGTGTCCTTGCCACACCTCTCCTTTAATATTTTTCTTATTACCCTTTTGAGTTGAATTTACCAGTTAATTTGTTTACCACGTCTCTTCTCTTCTCTTTTGATAATTGTGACATTGTGTTTATTTTTCCTTCCAAGCAGATCCATCACCTTACCATGTCACTGGTTGCACGTCATTGTGAGACATCATCAGTTCTGTAACTGTTTATCTGTAGATGGTAAGTACTCTATTTTATTTTATTTTTCTCTACAGGGGTCTTTATTGCATATTTGGATCTTGCTTTATGGTGAGTGTTATGGTTGGAGCAGGATCAGCCACATAAGTTCTCACATGTGTTTTGAATGTACCCTCCTTCCACTACAGAATGAACAATGAATTCCCAATACTGCCATGTTTTGGACTGGAGATGCAATCTTAAATAGCAGTCCATATTTTTACTGAATGTCAGTTCCCATGGGATCTGGTATTGGTTGTAGCTGGATGAGATATGTGGATTCTTGCTTGCATAATCTAGTTACCTTCCTCCTCCTGTGGACTGGATGAAAATGTTCAGTACTGCCAAGTTTTGGACTGGAGAGGAAAACTCTCCTGGGCTCTCCACCTTCCTACCATCTGCTGGATGTCAGTTCCCAAGGGATCTTATGTTGGTTATGTTGGAGAGGTGGGTTTTTGGTACAAAAGTCCAGGTCTGCTGTCCTAGTACTAGAGCTAGATCTCTGTATTTTTGTGGAGGAAAGTGTTAGAGAGACTGTAGGAGCTCACTGTTAACTTCAATTCACAGTGGAAATAAAAGAATGTGTGCAGAACTTCTATACTTAACAGTAGTCTCGCCCGTGTCATGTTATCATTGCTTCCAGTGGAAAGATTTCCTTCCAATTACATGTAACAGTCATAATCAAAAATCCGAAAATGATCAAAATACAATGATGAAATAGTAGAGCTAAAAATGTTACTTTTAGCTAAGATAAAAGAAATTTAATTTAAATAAAACAAACAAGGTTTTTTTTTCACATTCAAATAAATAATCAAGCTCAGGTAGCCTATAGTTGCACTTGTATTTAAACACAGTGTCCAATTAAGCTGGAATAACAGTTGTGCAGTTATAATGAAATATCTTTGTTAATATGCTAGTGTCACTGAACTGGAGAAATAGAGAAGATAGGTACACAATTCCAATGTGCTTTTACATGGATTACCAGAAGGGAAAGGTGCACATCAAACAAACATAGTAAAAGCATTTGAAGGTTAATAAAGCTTCTCCAAATACCTTCCAGTCTTCATAAAAGTTTGAAATAACATCATGAGAAGTCAAGACGTAATGTTTTATGATATTTATACAAAATATCCTAATGTTAATTCTTTATTATATCATGTTACATTTTCGAAGTTCTTAAAAAAATGAAACAGTTGTTTCAGGATATCTCGTTGTGGATTATGTCACAAGTCAGAAGGATGCTGCTTCATACTTAAAAGATGTTCAGAAAACTGGAAAGGATTACAATGGATTTACTCTAGTCACTGTTGAGATGAAGTAAGTTTTTGTATACCTCTCAATAAGTTATTGTATTATCTTACATTTTTCATTCAGTAACGTGGTAATTGAAATTGTTAAGGTTTATGGATTGGATATTAGCTAATGTAACTCCTCTTTTCAAGGAAAGAGATAAAAATTGTCCCAGTTATTATAGATGTATTAGTCTTACATCAGTTGTGGAAAGAATGTTCAAATGTCTGATGAAAGATGTTATACAAATTAATCTAACAAGGTTAAGAATTTTATTGGAATGTCAATGGGGTTTTACTGATGAAAAATTTTGCCTTATGAATCTTTTGACATGCTTGGAAAAGGTTACTCTTTTTGCAGATGAGGGTTAGAATGTATATTTGGTGTATCTTAGTTATTAGAAAGCATTTGACAAGGTGTCATATAAAAGATTTGTAAAAAAAAGTATTTCTGTAGATGTGGAGGATAAATTAGCAAATTGTATAGAAAAAGGATTAGGCAGAAGAAAGCACAGGGCTATTAGAAGTAGAATTTAATCAAATTGGATTAGTGCTACAAGTGAAGTACATCAGGGTTCAGTCTTGATATCTTTGCTCATTTTGAGCTACATCAATAACACGGATGAAGGAACAGTCAATAAATTACTTAACTTTGCAGATGATATCAAGGTCTTGGGTGTTGCTTACTGTGTAGAGGATGCTACTGATTTACAAGATAAGTCAGATCATGTATTGAGTTGGACAAATAAATGGCTGATAGATTTTAATTGTGATAAATGTAATGTAATACATGTGGGTTATCATAATTTTAATTACAAGCACAGTCTGGATGGGAATAACATTAATTGTGTCATGAAAGAAAGAGATCTTGGTGTAATAGTTGGCCACCCTATAAAGCCATCCATGAAATGTGCTGTTGTTAGCAGTAGGGCAAATAGTACTTTAGGTTGTATCAACAGAAATATATAATACAAGTCTAAAGAGATTATAATTCCATTGTACATGTCACTAGTTAGGCCACATTATGAATATTGTGATCAGTCTTGTGCTCCTTATATTCTGGTACATAATAAATAGGATGTTGTTCTAATGGTATTTGCTCTGTTTTGTTACTGCATCTGTAATTAAGTCTAAAGGCTTATAATGTTAAAATTCAAGTTTCAATACCCATTGTGGATTTAGCACAGATAATTCATTGTATAGTGTTGTGTATAAAAAACACATTTTTGGGCCATGTACATATTTATTTACATATTTTTAACATAATTTTGGTCATAAAACCTTTATGCAATTTTATATAACATTTTAGAGAATCTAGATGTCAGCTTGATTTTTTGTGTGTCTAAATTCAAAGGTGAATAAGTAAATGTTCTGGCTTATATCTTGTTACAGGTCATCTGTTGGACTATCTACAGCCTTTTTGAATAACGTATCTGATGAATCCCCCCAACATATTCCTCCAGGTAATGTTATATAATCACACACACACATTTAAAATGGAACCTCCCTCAGACAGTCATGTTTACATACACTGTGTGTTTTCCTTTATGTGTTATATTAGATTTTTAAAAGTATTTGTGAAATATATGTTTGTGTATGTATATTGGATATGTAATTAGGTATTTCTAGCTGTATCGAAAGTTTTCAGGTATTAGAGAATGACTTGGATCAATGCATAATTTGGACAAATATTTGGGAAATGGCCTGTAATTATAGTAAGTGTAGGGTTATGCATTTAGGATAATGTAACGTGGGTCACAAATTTTATATTGGTGATTATGTTAAAACTAAAAATCATAGAAGTGAACCATGGATGAGAAGGAAAGTTTCAGAGCTACTGTAGCAAAAGTAGATACTCTAAAGCAATGGAGGGAACCATGACTAATAAAGAATTTTATTGCTAGGA